>NW_022170663.1:5503729-5547117 GCF_008802855.1 Photinus pyralis
AAAAATGCTTTCCATCCATACCAAATAGCATTACATTTAGGTTAGTAATTATCGTGCAAATCAAAAAATAAACTAATATGATACATTTTCTAAAGTTAGCTTTTATTTCAATAAATGGTCAAAATGGTTTCCGTTATTGGTAAGACAGTAGTATAATCTATTCTCGAACTCTTGTCGAACCTTTTCAAATGTTGGTTTTGCAATATTTCGACATTTTTGAATTATTCTCTGTCTTAGTTCGTCTATGTTCGCCGGTTGCGTTTTAAATACGATTTCAAACGTATCATATTAGTTTATTTTTTGATTTGCACGATAATTACCAACCTAAATGTAATGCTATTTGGTATGGTTGGAAAGCATTTTTTCGGAGCTTTCCAATGACGTATCACACATGGGGTCACTATTTAATATTTAAAAGTTGGGGTTTTTGGGGCGCAGGGGTTTGGAGGGGGTGCGTCGCCAACTATGTCATTGTGATTCCCCCTCCGAATTACCGAAACGGATTTTGATTTTTTAAAATAACTCGTTTATTTACTAAGACATGGGTAAGTTTTCAAATTGCCACCCTGTATAATCTCCGGTACTTCTTCACAATTACCATTAGTTGAGCGCCACCCCTGTAGAAAAACTAGGAAACTGCATGGAAAGTAACAAAACGAAAGAAATACTAGTTTATTCCATTTAATGTCCAATCGTGTACGTTCAACTTCAAATAAAACTCACAATTCATTTTCCAAATGAATAAATCCCGAGTAAGAGGAGCCAAAATATTACCATGTTATATTTGTGTGTAGGTACATATTGATGTGTACACTGATCCCTAGGCCAGAAAGACCGTACACAAAACACCACTTAACCTATGGTAGCTCTTTAATATTTTTCCCGGAACAAATCCTCACCCCGGCACAATTTGACTCTAAACTCAACTATCTTACTAACTCCTGACAATATTAGTGGGTCACTTCAAAATCCTTAAATTCCAAACTGGCTTAGATTAAATTTAGTGCAAAATTAAGATGGACCATAGGCCGGAAACAAACAAAATTACTAGTGCAATAAAAATGCATTGGTCGTTGATAATGAAAACAACACAGAAATTCATGTTGTACAAATTCTACAATAGTATATTGAAAGATAAGTGTTACAATGCGACCTATTGTAATACGACTATCTTGTGGCACGAGTGGCGACGCGAAGCGTAGCCACGAGTGTCCGCAAGATAGGAGAATTACAATAAAGCATTGTAACACGCGTTTTTCATACTATTTTTTCTATTTCGGTGCTTTAATTTAATTAAAAAAATCATTATCAGAAACTGTAGGGAACATTAGAACTAACATGTTTTATGTTGGGAACACTTTTTATGCCGTTAAGTTTTAGGTTGGCAGCGTAGTAAGACTGACATTTTGAAGTTCAAACATGGAAGTACCCAACGAAGTACCTACTTCTACTAACTAGTAACTGCCAACTTAAGAGATGAGTTACCAAAAAAAACGACTATAATCATTGTGACACCGAAATAGAAAAAAAATTTATCATTAACAACTTACGATTACTTACAGTTTCTTGCTTATGTGTTCGTCTGTCCGTCCGTCCGTTCCATCGAGATCTCGGCCCCTGGGCGACCTAGAGACTTCGAGTTTTTGCTAATTGATATCTGTTATGGTCTATATTTGCCTATTTCAATCAGTTTCATTTAACTCCATATTTTGCGGAGACTGCGCAATGCCAACTTTCTTATGTATGGTAATATTTCTTTGAAACTTTATTTTACTTATTTAACTCCTCTCTTTCTCTGGACGTGGACGTGCTTCAATATGCAGATTCGACATTTTGTGTGCTTTCGATGACAATGCATCGTTTCAGTACTTTGTGTTACGTGGCAATACCCACGAGTGGGTTTTGAAACATTTCTTTGTCCTCTACTTAAAATATCCGTATAAAAGGGTATCCTTCAGAGCCGTAGCCAGAGGGCAGCAAGTCTTGGGATTCGCGTTGCCCGCTATTGAAAATTGCTTTCTTAAAAAAATTAACAAAAGAAGAGATACCATTTTAAATGGCTATATTAATTAATAAAATGTTTTAGGTTAAAAGATGGGTTTAATTAGTTTGTTTTCTATTATTAAATGAGTTAGAGGTTTATTGTATGTTTCCGTGATTGTGTTTTGGGCGCATAAATAATACACATATATTATCATTTTAATTTTCTTTTTAACCACCTGCAATATGGAGTGCAGGTATAAGGGAGGTCTACAAATGACTTCCCGCTTTTATAATAAAAATCTGCGTTTTAGATCCCTATAGGAACCCGTTTTCAATGATTATCAGTCCGCCTGTCTGTGCACTGATTTCCTTCCAAACCACTAAACCAAAAGTAATTAAATTTGGCACACGTGTTCTTAGACGTAAGATAAAACTGAAAAACTTTTGTTACTTGGACGTGTTGATCTAGGGCCGTAATTAATTAGAGTGCGCTATATTCTTGTTACGCCTTTTACGTATCTACAATAAAGGCAAAGGTATTGTATTTACATTTGCCGAAAATTTTCCCTTTAGAAAAACCGTTGAGCTTCAATGTATCATTGTGAACCAGAAAGAGCGACTTCCAAATAAAGCCTTCAATATGTTTGGTACGTTTAAAGAAGATCGTTAGGGTCGTAACGAAAGCTCTCAATAATTTCCACTTCGATCGTCTGGAAAATCATCATTTTCCAACTGTGCCAGTAATATCCTTATCTATATATAAGGTAACCGTATAATATCGACGCGGTCGTATCAAGTTGTAGTTATAAACGTTCGATAATTACAAAACACTTGGGCGTATTTAGCTCGTTTACACTTCAACACCTCATCATATTAAAGTACTGCACGAATGTATTAATTCGACCGTAAAAGACGTTCAATTTCGCCGATCTGATATTAGAAAGCGGCAATCTACTTACTCGCGTGTAATTTGGCAGAAAAAAATCGAAAATGGAAAACTTCGTGGACTTGATTCCCTGTAACGTGCGATTGTGGAGGAAATGAGTTTCTTCGATCGCGCGGATGAAACAAATGCGAAAATTTCCAAATGAATTGCGAAAGTCTCCAACAAATCTGTGAAAGGGAAATTGGAAATACTGTAAGATGTGTGTTTAATAGTTTTGTCAAATTTACTCTCCTTTTTGATCTTTCTCATTTGCGTTTTCTTCCCTCAGGCTTTGAGACTGGGAGTTTTTATAGAAGTCTGAATTACAAATTCCCAAAATAATATCAAAATTCCGAAAAAATTTTGAAAATTTCCTTCACCATTTTTCGGAGAAATCCAATACCTTACCAGTATGAAAGAGGAACACTTGAGCACGAAGCAATCTTTTCTGACTATGTACTTGAATCCCCATCGCCTCCAGTAATACATGTCATAGAATTTCACTACTAAAAGCAAACTTCAGATCGCAATGCCCACAGGAGTATGGTTTAATTACGGTTAGTGCTTGGAAACACATGTCTTCTACATTAGTAAATTACAGTATCGATTCAAATTATCATCGCGTTCGTTGTACTTACATCAGCGCAATCTCGTGCGCGTTTTATAATTGTATCCATCATCCCACTGGCTCACCTAATCCGATGATACATACCGGCTAAGCTCCGGCAGAAAAAGTAATTCTACGGCCATCACAGCTTCTAAGATATGAAATAAGCTTGTAATTTACCGAAGATGCGAGATGGAGAACAATTAGATATTGTTCAGAATGGGACACGCGTGAACGTGCAGAATGTTGAAAGTGGACGGACAAAAACCGGGTTCCATATTTCATTTTCGTGTATGACTTGAAGAGGGTCACTGTCTGAGACCTAAAATGAAAACAGTAATTTTTGCTCGTAATGGAGTATTGAGAAATTCAATTATCCGTAGGTAGGTATACCAAACGCATGCTATACGTTGGGTTAGCAAATGAGATATTGGGATCCTGTTAAATCTCTAGGGGATTTCTCATTGTATTAGCTGTCCAGTAGGCAGACTCATTATCGGATATCTGTCAGGACGAATCCAAAGTCCATAACGTTCCAAAGCTGTACAATGCGCTGATGTAGTGTCGTGCGGACAATGCAGCTGATAAGCGCCGGGATAGTTGGCTAAAGAGGTGCGTGCATTTTTACACAATATGCTCCAAGATGCTCACAAATTAGTTTTAAGTATCCTTTCTAATTATCGCTGTTTGACTATCAATATATGAATCCTTTTCTCTAAAATTTGAATTTAATTTCGTGAATCTTTTTTAGAAATTCGGATATCGTTTCATAAATATTTTCTTTCCTATTTTCTTGGATGCGTCGCTTTTAAACACTAAAATTGAGATTGAACAATATGAGTATAATTTTCGAAATGGACTGAAGATGGTTGAAATAAGACTTTATCCCTCTGAGAATCAAGTCCTAAAGCTATTCAGAATTTGAAGGGAGGTCATGATTCTAGAAGGACAAATTTTTACCCTTGACAGTATTAAATTTATGAATTCTCTCACAAAAAAAATCCTTTATACAGCAGTCCTCTACCGCGAGGGTGTTACTTTTGCAGTACAACAAAAATTTCTTTTTGTGTGATTAATTTTGCTTAAAGAGGATTCTAGCATCCCCATACGTCAATATACAAAATGTATCCCTTGATAAAAATTGACTATTATGTAGTAGTCCTCAACTACGAGAGGGTTTCTTTTGCGGTACTCCAAAAATCTTCGGTTTGTTTGAGTAATTATGCTAGTAATTATGCTAAAATGGCATCCTCATATACATAAATATACAATTTTTACCCTAGCAGTTTTAAATTTATGAATTCTCTCACCAAAAACATCTTTTTCATAGCAGTCCTCTGCTGGGAAGGTCTCGCTTTTGTTGTACATCACAAATGTTTATTTGTGTGATTAATTATTCGTAAAGGGGATCCGTTTTATTCTTGATAAAACTTCTCTAACTACGCGGTAGTCCTCTACTACGAGGAGCCACCAGAGATTCTTTTTTAGGCCACTGTTGAGGGACATCCAAACTGACTACGATAATGTCACTTCCGCTGTACAGGTTTTGTCCCATTTTCAACACTTATAAGCTATTTCCATAATTGTTAGTGCTATCAAACATGTAATTTATGCGTCATGTGTCCTTTACGGGGGCAAACTTGAAATATTAAAATGAAAATTTGAGAATATTCGCTTAAGAGATACGAGGGAATGTCAAAGAATTTTCAATTTCAGAATACCTATATTTTCTTAGTTACAAGAAATACAGAAACATTACAGAAGTTGTCGGACCTAACATCATTTTTTTAAATGGAAATCTTTATATATTTTAATCTAAAAAATAGGATATTAAATTTTCTTTTCAAAAACACACCACACCATGTATGACATTCGAAAAGGGTTTCAAAAAAATTATAAGGAAATAAATAAGGCTGAAAAACATTGTTGAATTGTTGTAATTTGTTTAAATCTTTCTTTAATCTTTTTGAATCAATATTGATTTTTTTTTAATTTTCTTGGTGATATATTTAAAAGTAGAATTTAATATGCTATTTTTTAGATTAAAATATACATGGTGTTTCACTTAAAAATTACGTTAGGTCCGATAATTTTGTTACCTGATCCCGTATACTTATTTTGAACACGGGAGATTATTTAACAATCATTATTAAGAAACTAAGAAACATTTTTATGTATAGCTAAGAAAAATGCCTGGAAAAATGTAGTCATTTTTAAAATAACAATTTATTTTATTTTCTCCTGTATCTCTCAAGTGAGCGGATATATTTTCAAATTTTTGTTTTTTGGGAGCTTTAGTTAAACGGTTCTGGGAAAGTGAAATAACCCCTATTTTTTATTGCATTACAATTTATGGTTTTTATTTTGACTTTAAGAAAAAAAATAGCGGATATAGACGGTACCATGAAAATTGATTTCTTGAAAACGGTTGTTGTTATGGCAACCCATTTTGACCATTTCATGCTTAGAGAAAGAATAGGGTTTTCTTTAAGTTGATAAATAATCAAAATTGACATGTTTTGATATTAAATGTACCTATAGCTATCTTTAACAAGTTCCGACTCCCATTTCATTGAATTGATACCTTTTTTCGGATTTGCTTTTTAGTAGTCTGTCATGCTTTTATGACAATCGAATTTTAAACAAATCAAGAAAAGTGCCAGCATTATGTGCCGGGACACTATCTTGTTGGTAATACATAGCAACATATTTCTGTAGAGGCAGATCTTTTGTTTCTGGAACAACAGTATTACGTAAAAGTTCCAAATAACGGTCTGCATTAAAATATTCGTGATACACATGGAAACGTAAAATGTTCCCAGAAACGTTTAACTAAAACTCGCTGTGTAATAATGAAACACAAAAATGGAGATTTTACTGTGATTTTTAATTATATAATTATACAGGGTGGCCCATAAAGGCGCGGCACACCAAAATTGCATTTTTCTAAACGAAACACCCTGTATATTATTGAATATGTAAATTCTTGTCTCAATTTTAAGCAGAATTTGTAATAAGCATAATGTACCTAAATTCAATCGTTTTCAGGTTATCGAGTTTTGAAAATAAACGCTACTATTTTAAAATTCATTAATAATTGAACAAAAAATGAATCCAATCAATCAAAACAAACTTCACAAACGGTTCTTTTCAGCACCACATAATATATTTTCAAATGAAATTAGTGACCCCATTAATTATTGTTCTTTCTTCAATACATTTTAAAACAATATCTTCTTACAAATTATGCTCAAAATCGAGAGAAGAATTGAAATATCGAATAATATACAGGGTATTCCATAATTGGTGTGCCACGCCTTTATGACTGACCCTGTATAATTAAAATTACTACTGCCTAGTAGACATAAGAACCTCAAATCTTTTATATAAAGTTTTTTTGATACCTTGTATATTGTCCCCGATAATCGACCGTTTCCAGGCTTATCCGCGACCCTGCATATACATATGTAAAAAATAAATATTAATTTGGATTACCCGCACTTTTCAATTACCTATCTGTGCTTCGTCCGGTCCCGTGGAGCACGGATAATCAGGGTTCTACTGTATATAATTTACTATCTAATTTCTATACTGGCAATTTTTAACGTTCATCTTGAAAACCGTCACCCCTATTTGGGTCCGTGAAGTGAGCTGACCATGAAAAGCACAAACAACGGATTTAGGTTTAATCGTTTGTGCTTCGTTTGTGCTCGTTTGTGCCGTATAAAGTAAGTCAGCAAAATCAACCATACAAAAATTATGGGCAATTCAAAATGGTCAGCTGAATTCACGCACGAAATTAAAGCACAAACGACTGGTTTAATTGCAATCGTTTGTGCTTCGTTTGTGCTCGTTTGTGCCGTATAACAAAAGTCAGCAAAACCAACCATACAAAAATTATGGGCAATTCAAAATGGTCAGCTGCCTTCACGCACGAAATTAAAGCACAAACGACGGGTTTAATTGCAATCGTTTGTGCTTCGTTTGTGCTCGTTTGTGCCGTATAAAGTAAGTCAGCAAAACCAACCATACAAAAATTATGGACAATTCAAAATGGTCAGCTGACTTCACGCACGAAATTAAAGCACAAACGACGGGTTTAATTGCAATCGTTTGTGCTTCGTTTGTGCTCGTTTGTACCGTATAACAAAAGTCAGCAAAACCAACCATACACACAATTTTTTAACAATTGTGTCCTTAATCTTGAGTATTTTAATTAAATTTCAATGTGTATATCTGTCAGTTTGAGTAACCATCCATCTTCAATAAATACTCCACCTTCCACTGTCAACATTGTTGCATTATTAAGGATAATAATAAAAAAAAATAATAATAATTTATTTCCAACAGCAAAGCCTATTACAGGAAATTTCAAAGGATAAACAAAATGAAAATACAAACTTATAATCCTCAGCCTCCTCAGCTTTATAGTTTTTTATTGTTGTCCGTGGTGTACGGGTACTTTGGACATTAAGGATGGACGCTATTGATTTTCTTAAAGTTGGTTCAACAGGAACAACAGTTATCGGACTTCGAGTGAAGCGGAAACAGGAAAAACTGCGGGTTCAATATAATAGAAATCAACATACTTCATTCCCTAGGTTATACTTATATCGAGTTCGGACTTTCGCTAGATTATTCCCTATGCCTCTTAGAAGTGTAATAATTCAATATTAGAACAAAATGTACCCAAAATTATTCTTTACACATGAATTTGGAGTTGTAAAAGCTTTCAAACGCATTATCTTGGAGCTGAAAGAGTACATCACGTGCACATTTGATAACCGCATGTGTGTGATTCAAAGATGTTAAATTATTTTTCTGATGCCACATGGATTTTGATCAAAACATGTCAAAATCGTTATTCTTGCACTGAGATCGATGGGAAAAAGTCCAACAGCATGATGCATCGTCTCAATGACCAACACATGAATTTGATGCATGTTTGGCGACCACATGGACTTTGATCAAAACATGTGAAAATGGTTATTCTTATTCATGTACCAAGATCATTGGAAACAAAATTAATAGCATTATCTCAATGGCCAACACATGAATTTGATGCAAAAATTCTGAAATTTAATTTTGATTTTTGCAATTCCATTCTAGTTGACTCGTCGATTCTAGTCGACGCCAGCTTTTACAGTTTTTCTTCTCACCACTAAACTTGCATGGTATTCGTTCAGAAGTTTTGAAATAAGTATTGCGATAACGTTCATTCTTATATTTCAATATTATTAGATCGGTAATTATTTTCTTAATAGTGTTATCATTGTGATCATCATAATCACGCTACCTCGTTTTATTATACGTAATATAATATGATAACATTTATTTAATAATGAAGATTTTAAAATCAATTAACGTGTACATCTTGTAGGTATGTATATCTACTACACAAAAAAAAATAACCTGAGGGTCGGAAACGTTTCGTTAGGGTCCCTATACTCTATTCGAATTAATTTTTTTTTCAAATGTTTGTAATAGTGCTTCCGCCTTCTAGTTTTGTATAATTTAATAGCCCTTTAACAAATTTGAAAATAAAAAAGTAATTGAATATAACTTCAACAATGCATTCTAATTAATAACCGCTGTTTAATATACAATAAGGCGGACCTTTAAAAACTTTTTTTTTATTAAAGAGATCAAAAAAATAAAAAATACTGTTTCTTTAAATATCAAATGGCTGATTTTTAAAGTAACCCACCAGGCCAACAACCCCCTTCTGCACAACCCATACTGACCTAAGAATCTGACAAAACAATACTCAATTTCTGATCGTCTTTGGAAAGGTTATTACACATCTTGGAAAACGTACAATGCCTGAGTATTATTTTTTTTAACTAAGAAAGATATCAAATGAACTGATAAAATGTGGTTGTTGTAAAGGCTACGGAGAATCCTAATAACGTTTTTTTAAATAATTTTAATTGTTTGTTCCACACTCTAAGCTATTTTGAAAAATAAAGAAACGTGTAAACAAATACAGAAAACGAGGTCCTGGGTATGACTAGGTATAGTATGTGCAAAACCAAATTTGGAAACTGGCGCTACATTTGCTTCTATTCCAAGTGGCTATGTATCAAATTTCATTTAAATACCTCCATAAATAAGAAAGTTTGCAATTCGGTTTGTAAATGGTCGAGATGCGCAAAGGGCACTGTGAATGCTGATCGATTAGGCTCAACTTTTGGAATTGCGTTTTATATGGCTAAAGCCATGCGCATATTGAATTTCATGCAAGTCTTCTTTATTTTTTTTGACCTACATTGACAATTCACGAACTCCGATTCTACAAATTTGTTATTGAGGAAATCGAAAGTGTACTTTTGTACTTTTCGTAAGCGCCACCTTAAGTCGGAAATCGTTAACATCTTTTCTTTATAAAGTTTTCCATATTTTTAATAATAATAATAATAATAATAGTCATTTATTGGCTAACGTACAGAGAAACAATACATAATTCTAGTGAATATTAAACTCATTTTATTATACGTTATACCAAAAGGGCGAAGTTCAGATATGTAGTACAAACTACACTCTGTTCTACCACTTAACCCTTTTAATAATTTATTGTGCTAAGTCAGATAATGGCAAATAATTATTCAACATAGAACCTAGTGAATGTACTTATCCGAATATGGAAAGAAAAAAATGACAGTGATAATATTTTTTTTTTTTATTTTATTTTTTTTTTTTTAACACAGAATAAAACTGAAAATACCGAAACTGAAAATAAAAAATAAAATTAAACATATTATCTCAAGTGCGTTTGTTGCTGCTCAAGAAGTTTTAATCTAAGGTTTTCTCTGAAGCGTTTTTGGGAACAGGAGTGTAAATGACAGGAAAGGGAGTTGTAGATTTTCGGGACATTGTAGCTAAAAGACCTTTGATAAAGGACAGTTTGATGTTTAGGAATTGATATAAGGTGCTTTGTTCTAGTATTAAGATTATGTAAATTATGTCTAAATTGAATTTTTTCGTACAGATACGGAGGAAATTTATTGGAAATAATTTTATGAATAAAACATGCGTGGTTTAGCTTTCTACGATTGGACATATTGAGCCACTTAATTTCGACCAATTTATGCGATATTCTATTGTATTTTCTCAGGCCAAATTTATTTTTGAATTTATTTCTTTATTATAGGAGTGTAGTGTAGAAATCAAACTTGGCGTTATGCTTATATTTTCTAAAGCTACCGATTTCGGTCTATGGCCATCATCAGGGTGTGGTAAAATGTTTTATAGATTTATAATATAAGTACCGTCAAATAGTTAAAGCTAATAAGTTGAAACAATAGTGGTAAAATTTTGGCATATCTAATGTAGTAAAAGTCTGAAATGAAAAGCAGTAAATTGTGACTATATATTAAATAAGTTTAAAAATTTAAACAGCAGTATTGTTTCAACTTATTAACTTTAACTATTTGACGGTACGTATATTATAAATCTCTATCAGAATCGTAATAATTAGAACATTTTAGCACAGCCTTTGGAAAATATAAGCATAACCCCAAATAGGACTTCTTATTACCTACACTCCTATAAATCGTTAACACTATTTAATGGAAAAGCAAAATATTGTATTGTATTTCTTCATAAAACTTTACATACAGTTATATATTATGTACAATTACTTAAATACGTTAAATAAGTAAGTTTTTACACTATGGTTAAATCTACAGCTGTTTGAATTCGTGCATCTTATGTTAGGTGTGCTGCAATTTTGTGCATGCATTATATCTATAATTGTGTAGGTATTACAGGTTCTCTGAAAGACTTATTATATCGGACATACCGGCAAAAACTAAACTCAAACAATTGTACCTGAAGCCCCCGTTTGCGCTTTCATTTTCGTCCGTGAAGTCAGCTGACCATTTTGAATTGCCCATAATTTTTGTATGGTTGGTTTTGCTGACTTTTGTTATACGGCACAAACGAGCACAAACGAAGCACAAACGATTGCAATTAAACCCGTCGTTTGTGCTTTAATTTCGTGCGTGAATCCAGCTGACCATTTTGAATTGTCCATAATTTTTTATGGTTGGTTTTGCTGACTTACTTTATACGGCACAAACGAGCACAAACGAAGCACAAACGATTGCAATTAAACCCGTCGTTTGTGCTTTAATTTCGTGCGTGAAGTCAGCTGACCATTTTGAATTGCCCATAATTTTTGTATGGTTGGTTTTGCTGACTTTTGTTATACGGCACAAACGAGCACAAACGAAGCACAAACGATTAAACTTAAATCCGTTGTTTGTGCTTTTCATGGCCAGCTCACTTCACGGACCCCCCCTATTTACATACTTGAAAGAGAACTTTTTTGAAAGAGTATGCAATTTCTTTAGAATGCTTTAACAAAATGTCTTACAATGAAATTTGCGAAATTTCCGCCGCGTATTTGTGTTCGATTAAAGAGGCTCTTTCTCAGAAAGTTTAAAACGTTATAGACCTATAGGAATATACTGAAAAGTTTACTTTTCCTTCAGAAGAAAGCAACAACTTATAGCACGGTACTGAAGTACCTATAAACTTTCCAATAAGTACAACGGAGAAAGCGACTTCTATCCTCCAATTTGTTCAATTTTTGTATTGGGTTTTTTCACCTGTAACCCTACTCAATGTTTCATAATATCGCCAGCACAGGGCAGAATTAAACACACTATTTTAAATGTTTTCATTTTTTTAAAATACGTTCTTATATCGGGCGACAAAAAATGAGTGAATGTCGAGTCGCCCTTGGAAGTTCAATTTAAGTACGATTTCCCATGTGACCAAAAATTCCAAAGGTGACTTAGTGACTAGACGGTCACTCATTTTTTATCTGTATGTATGTATGTACTCGTATAGTTAATGGGCAATTTAATACTCCATCAAACATGTGCGAAGCCGTTTCTGTGAAAAACCCGAAGAAAGAGCTCACAGCCTAAACCATGCAATTTTGAACTTGAGAGAAGGTGTGATCGTACCAAAACTGTTGGTTAAACTCAAAAGTCAGGGAAATTTGGGATTCCACATCAGAAAGCCATTTAATTTCATAAATTTCCTTACTTTGGGGATACTAATTTATAGGAGTATGCCTCACGCCCGTTTTCTATCGATGGCATGTAATTTTGGTTTTGTTAAACTGTCTCTAATAGTAATTTTTAACATATCATGCAGGGGTTTTCAAAAGAATTTTTGGTACATTTACTTCTGAGCATTCAGAAGTACTATTAAGCATGAAATGTTTAGAATAGGTCTTGAAAAAGTTCCTGAAGTCGATCAGTGTTTAGAACGCACCGCTATCCTACCTGTAAGTATTTTTCAGCGTAACGTATTATCAGTAAGTGTGCGTTTACAATGAACGTATACGTAAATATTTTATAAACCGTAACTCGTACATATCCGTATCGTTTCCGTAAATTTACTTCGCTGTTTACAATAAACCAAAGATCATACTACTTTTGACCGTACGTAACTTTGAAACATTTTCAACCTTTGCGATTATGCGCAAGACTTACATATCGCTTACATATACGTACGTAAAAATTACGTTCATGGTATGTTCGTATGTTTCTATAGAGTTCAACTTTGCGAAATTTTTACGTTTTATGTATTTCTTACCTATACGTTCATTGTAAACGCACAGTAAACATTTCGCAAATAGAACTTTCCGTTTCATCCTACGCGCCTACTATAAATTCTATCCAATAATCTTATTCTACTAAAGGGTTAAGCGGATTTACATGTACGGCTTAAAACTCCGAATTAACTAAACCGAGCTTAAAACGCCTAAAAGTTTGTTAAATTTAATATTATATAAGATTTCGTTTCAAAAAAAAAAACACGAACTTATCCCTACTTTGTGCACAGCGCTTTATTTCCTCTCGGAGCGTAAATAATTGAGACCCAGTTTAATAATGCATTTCGCACGGAAAAAGAAAAATTTAAAGTATTTTGGGGATGTGGTTACGTTTACATTTACGAAGGGCGTGCGCTGAATTTTTGTAAGACGAATTTTTTACCAATACACGAGCGTAACGTAAACAAGTCTATAGAAAAACCGTATATACTTTCGTTGATTATTTGAAAGGGAAGCGCTGAAAGTGCTACAGGTTTTTAGTAAGGTCGAATTTAGGAGCGGATGGGCGACGTGTGACCTCCCCTAAAACTCGAGACTTACGTTACGGTAATTTGAGTGGGTTAGAAACTAAACTGATTAGTAGGGTTCAATGTTATTGTTAACCGTGTGTTCGCATAAACGCAATTGTTATTCTTTATATTTAATAATTAATTAGCTGCGTTTTATAATTTTGGTGAAAAGGGTCACAAGAAAATTAATTGTTATATTACCTTCAATTTATTTGTTTCATCAAAGGACTTATCCTAAGGAAAAAGTATGTACATATACAGGGCTTTTCAGTTTTTCGGAAAATATCCTGGAAAATATCAACATGGTCGCACTTACACTTAGACTGGAGGTCGGCACTGACTCTGTCACAATGGCCCTTTTTATTCATTGGATTGGATTTATTGATTAGACTAGAATTAGGTATCTAAAATTAGTAGTTTTTGTGAGTGGAAAAAGCCCTTAAACTTCATACTGTTTGATTGGAAAACTTTCACGCATTGGTAGATACTTTTTCGATCAGACTTCTCAATCAAAAGTTATAGACTAGAAACAAATTTCGAAAAAAAATTCAAAGGGCTGTAACTTTTGAACTAGTAGCCCAATCTTGGAACTGTTTGAAATTATGGATTCTACGGGCTACATTCTATAAGAAAATCTTTTTTCCGGGTCGATCTGAGACAATTTTTTCTTCGGGGCTCAAAAAAAGGCAGTGTATAACCTTCCTATTTTACCAAAAATCGACTACACCAAAGTTTCTCGGGAAAACACTTTTTCTTATTAATTTGGGTGCGTAGAATCCAAATCAATTCGTATCTACTTTCCACGATTAAGTATCTGATCTGTGTGGAGATATTTTCGTTCGATCGCAAAATATTAGTCTTATTTTGATGTGTAAAGTTGAATTTTAATTTAATTTTAGTTAAGGCCGCTTGACATGGAGCAATACAACGCACAAGAACTTGCAGAAAGAAATTGCAAGGTCAAATCCTTGCATGCAATAAGCATTGCATGGTATTTGACATGGTGCAATTCTATTTCAATTGATACATGTCTGCCAACAGAAGAAACATATGGATTTGTCAACAAAATAGTTAACCTCAAATGAAAATTAAATTTTGATTGCTTGAAGAAACATGAAAATTACAAGAATAAATAAGATTAATAAAAACAAGTAATGAGTGCGTCTCTCAGCATTATAGTTGCCGCCGCTGTATTTTACTAGGTTGGTGACACAAAAACAACTAGATTTATCCCTAGAATTGCACGATTCATGCAAGAAAAATAGCACCGGTCCTATAAAGATTGCATGCAAGTCTCTTGCAGCAATTGATCAGCTGGCTTTGAACTGCGCATGCCTTTCGCAATTTTTCTTGCAACTTGCATGCAATTGCAATTTTTATTGCTCCATGTCAAGCGGCCTTTAGTATCAAGGATATTCTCCTTCGTTGGAATATTTTCCCACTAGGAACTAGTTCCATGAAAATTAATCCTTATAGGAAAGCTGAACCTCAAAGATCGACCTTACAAAAGCTCACTAAGTTATAAAGTTCATTTGTGTTATAAATTCGCTCCGATAAAAAATTCTACTTCGAAAATGCGAAATCAAAAAAGCTCGTTTACGTTTGAAGTCGTCCATGTATTCATTCCCAGGATAGTCTCCCTCGGAAAATTACATTTTTCCACTATGGATTATAGTTCCAAGAAAAATTTACTCTTAGGAAATCCAGACTTCAAAGTATCAAACTTAAGAAAACTCTCTCTGGATATAGATGTTATGCAGCCAATTTTAAAGTTCGTTTCTGTTGCAACGATAAAAAATTTTCCTCCGAAAATTTGCGTTCGCAAAATCGCCGGGAAATCCTCCCTTGAAAAATTCGCCATTGTTACGTAAATAGGGAGGACTGCAAATGAAAAACTAGAAATTCGCTGCCCACTTTTTTATCAAAATCTCAAAGAAAAATGTTTCTAATTTCACCAGTTTCTTTGGAAAAATGATTTCATCCATCAATGGGCAACAATCATTCATCTCTCCGCCAACTTCTGAAACAGAATGTTGTCACTTAATTGTCGTCGCATATTACAATACAGTTATCGTATTGGTCAAAATTTGGTAGCATTCTTCTTAGCCGAAAACGTGACTAAAACCTTTTGCATACAGTGATATTCATTAAGAAGCAGACATAGGGATTTACGAGTATTGTTTTTTTATGTTTGCTTTTAAATGACAAAATCTCTTCTGAAAGACGCCTAATTTTATGCACCGAAATAACGTCTTAAATCAAATGACTCTCTGGCTTTCATATTAATTAATTTGAATTTTGTTACTTTGCCTTCCGTATTATTATTTTCGTTCGTGTGCGATGTCAACTGAAGAAAAAGTTGATATTTTCTCAATCGCGACCAATTAATTTTTTAATAAAAATTAGTGAAATACAACTACGTTACTTTAGCAACACACTAATTGAAAAAATGGAGCAAATGAATATCACTGTATATACATGGCCACACAAGAAAAGTCAATTGTGTGACAAAACTTGTCAATGATACTCGATATCAAGAATAAAAGGTATCAACCCTAAAAACACAATGTATTGGCCCTGCCAGAGCTTCACAGTTATCAAAAATTGCGAATTAAAGTTGGCAAGATTGAAGCTAGATGGAGGCTCAGATTATAAGTGCGAAAAAGGCTATAATTGAATAAAAAACGGTGGAGATTTATAAATAGATAATGACGGCTGAAATTTAAAATCAAATTTAACGCGGACATAGCAAATCGTAAAGAAAATGTGGAGGCATAGTCTCCAATCTGATTCCTTAAAGATAACCTGTAAATCTCCATTGAGTTTTCGCGAACGCGCAAACAAAATAATCTCGTGCTGCAGTTTTTCCATATCAAACCCATTTAAGGGATTCTCCAAGATCATGCCAGTCCAGTAAATTTGATTAGCACTATATATTTGTTGAATTACGCACAGATCTCAATCCAAGTTTTACATTTTCCGCGAGGCTTCCCTCGGTCGAAATGCTTTGCATATAATGCAAATAATCTCCGAAAGATAGAGCTGTGGCATTCGGCCAACAAATTGTTTGATTGATGACACGGATAACGTAAATCCTTTGTTGTACAAAGTGCCCTTTGAGGTATTTCCCAAGAAAATGTAAAGCAGCCATTTTAATTATATTCGTCAGCAAAGCTTCTTTTAATTTGTTGGTTGCGGAACATTTTTTTTTAATAATCCGATCACGTTGATTTCAATTTACGTCCGACTGAAGGCAATTATACCGCATTGTTATTTTCGCAAATAACTGACGAAAAATGTCGTAGGCAGATTTACATTTTCTATTTCTGTTTCCAGTAGGCCAACCGTGAAATTTTCAGGGATTTGTATCACGTTTTATCTGATTTTTCAGTTGAACGCTTATAGTGGAAAAATAATGGGCGAGAAAACTGCTGATATCGGCCAAATATGATTTCGCGAACGTTTGCTGAATTGTTTTGTTCCTTGCATTGTTATGCCGCAAGGCAGAGCGATGAATATTCATGAAGGGTTTTAGAATAAAAATTTTACGTGAATATTGATAGGGGTATAACAGTTAAGGGGTATCGAAAATACGTATACGGTGTTTTTGAGTTAATTTTCTTAAGGTGTGATTAAAGCAATTAAAATGTCTTTCAATGCGATTGTATCCCAAAGTTATAATTAAAATGGTTTAATCTACGCTGCCGCCGTTGTAAAGTGATTATGGCTAAGTTTCCTACTTCTTACATAATTTAAAGATTAACCTGCTCCCTTTAGCTTTTACATGACACCTAAATGTCAACTTTCGACCGCACCTCGTAAACTTATCTGTGACCTATTCCTTAGAAAACTAATCTTGAAACCGTGGTAAATACAAAAAAAGCTGCCCTTATGACCATTGCGTATTCATCTATTAACTTCGTTAAATGGAATTCTGAGATACATCATTATCTGCGGCGTTGAAGTATATCGTAATCATTATGTAAAGTAATTAGTCCTTTCAAATTACACCCTAAGGTGTGTATTTACACCAGATCTTTGCTAAATAGAGCATAAATACTAATATTACCCATGATTTATACCGAATTACGTCCTAACTTTGTATATCAAGCACGGTTTAATGAATTCCTGATGCTGTATTTACATTAATTACTTTAGTCCAACCAGTTGGAATGAAAGAAAAACTACAATGTCGCTCACACATTTAAATGTGAATAAATTCGCGATTTAAGTGAGTTAGGTATACAGAAAACCGGAGAGTTACCTAGTCAATATTTGCGCTTAATTAGAATTCCCAAAACACCTCACTACGTGCATAAAACGGCGATCGTCATGGCTCTTGCTTTGTTAACACAGTAAGGGAAATTGCCCGGTACATGTATCAAATCCTGAGTTTTCTCATAGAAAAGGTTTCTGATCGAGTCTTATGTTATAAACATTGATGAACAATAGGAGGGGATCTGGATTTTTAGAAATCGTAGTGCTGTTTCTTTTCATTATTGAAGAGGTTCAATACGCTACTTAGATGAGCGCTGCTGCACTGCTCACGTGCTATCGTTACCCTAAAAATTGAATCTACTTGAAATTGATCAAACGGCAAACTCGTTAAATAGCCAAAAATGACATTTTGAACCTGATTGTTAGATCCCCGAAAAACTATACCTACCCGTTTTACGAGGAAAATGTATTTACTTTACACTGCACCGGACGCAATAACCCTCCAAACTAACTACTCGAATTCTACCATCTTTTCCCAGTAAAATGTCCACAACACGACCTCCATTCCACACGTTTAGAAAACTCCTTCCCATATAAACACTATCTTACCCAACTTAATAGTGACGTGAGCTTCCGTTCGCTAAGAGACTGCTGTCCTAGATGCTCTGACCTAAATCTGTTTCTCAAATGTTCACGAATTTTTTTGCTTACTCCGGGAACTTCGCGACAATCAAGTTTTCTATCAGCCACACTATTATCAACCTTATCACGTAAGAACATTGCAGGTGACAAAGTCACAGGATCCTATCATTTGGATCATTCGAGACGTAAGTTAAAGGTCTATTATTAACAGCTGCCTCACAGTCACACAATACAGTCAAAAGTTCTTCATAGTCTAAATTTAGCTTTGCCTAAAACTCTTCTTAACAAAGGTTTAACTATCGTTTTTGGTCTCTCAAAAAACCCTCTCCACCAAGATCCACTAGGGGGTTAAACCGCCAAATAATTCGTTGTGTCTTTCGTTATAGTATCCCAATCTAGAGCTGCGAAAACATTATCCGAACCACGAAAATTAGTCTCGTTATCACTACTCCGTCGACCAATGAATCTACGTTAGACCCAGTAATCTCAAAAAGGAGTGCATCTAAAACTATTCGTTGGTAACGGAGGTGATAACACAATAAAAGGTTTCGTTTTTCATCGCAATTAAACTCTTAATCTTGTCTCCCAGGCTCAAACATTCTGCTGTTTGTAGTTCTGTTAAAGCGAACTTTTCTGCATCTGTCAACTACTGTACATTCAGTTCTCCTCTTCTTCTGTTACCTTTATGTCTCAGGTTGCGGACAGATCTCAAAAACCACGCTATCATTCTTTGCAATTACATATCGTTATATTTTCTAAAATATGTGTAACTAGAGCGTTTATTTGCGTAAAATTGTTTCGAATTTTCTTTTGAATTATGGGGGAAAAATGTCCAAAAAATTTCGAAAACATTCCACCAAACAAATATTACTCTTGTTAAGTTCAAGTTTTTATTTTGCCGATTGTAATAACAGCGAGCTTTAATCTGCTCACAGGTTTTTAATGAATTATCAAGCGACAGAGTAAAGCGATGCAAGCTTTATAGCGGAGTCGATGGTGTCCGTCTGTCTGTGAACACGATAACTGTCAAACGCTTGGACCGATTTGGTTCAAACTTTGCACAGTTGACCTATATACCACATGTAACAAGCCAATTGAAAATGGGTCAAATGACTCCGTGGGGTCACACCAAAGTGCTCTGCCGCTTTTTTAAACGCTCCTTATGGGTTTTTGTTCTCAATTGTGTCTGTCGTTGCATTGTGTGGTTTTGGTTTTAAATTACACGCTGGAAATAGGTCGTGTTAAGTTACTTCTGTAACTTTGTAGAATAAGCATACATTGGTAAAAAGAAGCTGACATCGCAGAATCCGAATGTCAGTTTACAGCCCTGAAGGGCCGGTGAACCAATGAAGAGAGGATTATTTTGCACGAAATTAAGGCATCGTAATAACGGCCGTGAGTAGCTGGTCAAAGTAAGGTCCAGATATTAGCGTTCGGGTAGCCGAGCTTAGGAAACCATTTAAGTATAAATTCAGGGCGACCTCGTGGTCCAATTAGCAAAATTTTTTTAATGCCTCATCAGTCATCATTAATTACCCAAGTGGAAAAATAGTACGGAGTGAAAAAAAGCATCTCACGTGAATGGGAAAAATCCAAGTGTCACCTTTGGAGTGGTTAAAATGGGAATTGCAGGCCCATTCAATACACAGCGTAAACCAAGTGTCTAAGGTGTAATCGCCAGTTAACTAAAGAGTTCCAGTTCACAAACAATTAAAGATTGTTACAAAGTATTACACCAAGAGATATTTGCGTATTCACTTGTTGGAGTTCAAATTGGAGTTCGTAATTGTGCAGATTTCATTCGGTAAACGCGTTCGTAAGCGAATTCCTTGGGAAGCTTCACCTTATCTCTAGTAAAAAGGGAGGTGAAATTCATTCATGCTACGCACGGGAGTTCTCACAAAGAAATCTGTTTGTAATAATCAAATAGTAAAAAAGTTCATTAATAGTGCCGCTAACGCAAAAGGGCAGTGTGATGTAAAAGCTCACCTAAGAGATTTTCCCAGAGTTGAATCAAACCGTAATCAAATCCAGTTAGTTAATCTGAATGTGTATGCAAACGCACTTTTCGAATTTCACTGATCAGCAAAAGAATTACCAACGAGAGCAAACCTGTATAATCCAATCAATCGTCAAAGTCCAACCCCAAGGGTAGCCGCCTAATAATTTTAGATATCGACCCCAATTTACGATGAAAAATTGTAAATAAAGGTCCTATTTATGTATTTTGTCAAATTTGCTCGATAACTTTAAGATCCATTGTCAAAGATAAATAATATGATTCGTGTTGTACTATTAGTATAGTAATATTTTAAACGAGAGATCTTAAAGTCAAAAAAGTGCAAAATTGTGTATTTTTAATATCTGTTGCAATCAAAAGAATCCACGGAATTTGGTGTCACTTCTAATTAAATTGTTTTTTTCGGAATCAAAGGTATTCCATAAATTTCACTGTGAATAAAACCAATTTCAAGGATTATTTATTACCTAAGAATCTCATCTATACTCGGCTATACACAGAGCTTCCCCACTCTTCATTTCGCTGTATCCCAGATATTACTGTGGAAGAATCACTCCAAAAAAAACATTCATTTTTCTACTACTTGTGTGTAAAGTCTAGCTCTAATACTGGCAGCCAGAACTTAGGTGGCTAATACAGTTGGCGGAGAACTATAGAACTTTCTTTTTGTTACGACGGGGGTTCTATGACTGCCCCTAGCAAGAAATGGCTACAATTTAAACCATAAATCACTCTGTTGTGTTTATAAACTACCTCTTGGTGATTTTTATAAGTCCATACTAATTTCAAAAATTCAGTGTCCTTTTGATGTAAGCAGATCTGCAAAAATGCTTTCGTTATGTCGGAAACGACACCTATCTCGTTTTCCCTACATTTCATAAACAACACAGGAATAATTTCAATTAAAGTCAAGCCCTTCTCTAAACTGCGGCGAAGCTTCGTAAAGGAAAAGGAAATTGACCACTGCTTGCCAGGGGAAACGGGTCTTCGGGTGAAAGAACCACCGAGGTTTGACAAAACTCATATACTTTTTGCGTGCGTGCCAGGCGTATTCAAATCACGCCAAAAAGTAAATAAAAATATCAAAAACTAAACATAAAATAAGAATACAAGCTTTGTGAGTTCTCGGGCACCAGTGGGTATAACCTTTGTCTTGGAAAAGAATCTAGATTCACACAAAGGATTGTTAATTGCATAAAACAGTAAATAAATTCGCAATTTTGGGCAATGACAAAATCAGACCTAATTCCAGTTAATTAAAACTTACGTACCCCATCAATAAATGGGTTTTGAATTGCAAAATAAAGATAGATAATTAAATTAACACATATGATATAACCTAAAAGAAACGTGTTAACAAAGAGGAATGCTATGAAAATAACGGTACTTAAGAAGGGTACGGCCACCGGCCCATTCGCATAAAGACGCTAAGATAATTAATTTAAATAATTTGAGCGTGATGACTCAGGAATTTTTCCATTCAAATCAACATTTTTCGCACAGATTAACCTGTCATTTCAACGACAAAAGTAAAAGCAATATTTTCTCAATGCCAGTGGTACCAACTACTCCTAACGCACTTATAAGAACGCATTCAGTCAGTTATACAAACCAAGAGTACATGCAACGGACGTGAGCTTTTCAATTCTGCTTTTCCAATTTTTGTATTGTCTTGTCGAGCCTTTTAACAATTTTATAATTTGTAGGTAATGGGAGGGTGTCCTTCTAACTAGGGTAGTTGAATTTTGTATCTGTTATCTGTATTAATCACTAAATGTTTTAATGCTAATGCAAGTTCCTCTTTTGACCTACAGTCAACACAGTTCCGTTGTTGATTGATTTGTAAACAGGGAAGTCACCATCATACTATGACTAAGAGATTCTTGTTCAGGCACTTTCCCTTCAGGTATCCAACCGACATGCGTTTCATAGGCCACAGGACCACAATCTCCAAAGTGAAGTTTGCCAGTAAACGCTGCTGCGTCCCCCCTAATTAAAACTTTAATGGGCCTTTGTGTATTGTAATCTGAAATATTTATTGCATTTGACTCTTAAATCCGAGAACCATAAAAACCGTCATGACAAATTCTTGTCTGGTCTAAAACCTCGATGGTACAGGTGTAATTGTCATTAAAAATGTCAATATCATAACATAGATGCGAATTTCCTACTTCTGATCCACCAAATAGAAAATGAACAATGTTTTGCGTCCCTTTGGGCTTTAAATTCAATGAAGACAAAGTAGATTTCAGAACGTATGACTTTGCTGATCCAGTGAAAATTAAAACTTTTGTGGGTGCTTATTAAAAATTTCGTCTAAACTTTCGATAGAGATATCAATACGTTGCTCATTTTCCACTTTAGCACTTAAGAAAATCAATAAATGTTTACGCCTAACTTCCAATGGAAAGCTACCACTACGCGAGGTTGTCAAATCTTCAGTATCATTGCACTCGTTGTTTTTGAATTACCTACTCGCATCACTAAAATGGAAGTTACATCTTTGCCAAATACGCAGTAACTCTTGGGGCAAGCAAGACTCAAATAAACTGTAACAAGAGTGCCGCATATTTGTCCGAAGAAATGCCCGAAGTACTTAGAGTGGGTGTCAATCAAATCATACAGTTTAGACAAGTTCCACTTTTCTTTTTATTTAACATCGACTTAAACAAATCGCGATTTACAAGTCTTCGCGGCCAAATCTAGCAGTCATGTTACAGTGCTCGTCAAGCACAGGAAAGCTCTCAACTATTCGAAGCGCTCGGCTACCCCCGAAACGGTAGCTTCACTAAGTAATCTATTCAGTTTTTCAATCTTCACCCTGTCTATAGTGATCCTTTTGGTATACACGTCACACTGTTCAATTTCTGTGATTAAAGACTTTTCGGAGTAAGCTGTAAATCTCTAAGTTTATCGAGGTCTTCAATTTTTTGTTTAAATCACTCCCAAAACACTTTTACTTCTTCGCGTATTACCGGTAACATGTCCAAAGGGTTCTTGTTTCAGTTAGGGTTCGGCTTATTACGTTCAACATTTGATAGAAGACCATTTAGATCTGAATTGAACTGCAAAAATGTGTATCTAAATTCTGAAATCAAATGGAGTACCATCAAGGATTACAGAAATTTCTGTATTCATATTAAATTTCAAAGAGGTGAAAGTAAATTTCGTTTCATATTGGTCTGCAGAATTGTTTGATCGCACACTGTGACAGACCGCGAACGTACAGCAAAGGAAGAGGATCCATTCAATTCATTACTAACGCACCTGGATAAGCACCCGTTCTACCTGACCAGCTTTCCAAAAAGGAGAAACAATAAACCATTTATTTTGTTTAATTAGGGGCGATTCGAGTCGCACGAGAATTAGCATGCAAAAGCTGTCGTAGACTGCATTAGTTACGAAAACGTGTCATCTTGTAACTTTAACGAAATACGTAACGTTTTCGGCAAACACGTTTTGTTGATTAAGACAACTAATTTTGCCTACCCATTGTAGATAAGGGACGCGCCGTTATGTAACTTTATACGACCGTACTAAAACTTCTAATCTATACGGGCGTCAAATACAGCAGATTTTACTATCATCCAAGTTTCATTATAATTACGTAGCGTTATTGCTGTACTGCGACGCGATATTGGCAACATTATTATAAACATAACGTAGATAAAAGTGTAAATAGTACGCTTTACACGTTTTCCAGCCAAAATGCTTTGCTCTAGAAATTGTGAGCGTATAATGGTTTCGGTGATTTACTTCGAATTTGGGTATCCAGTTACTGCAATCGATGATCTCGGAAAGGGTTGTTTTGGAGCACGTTTCTTGGTCACGATATAGATACATAACCAAAAGGGCTATGGTGGAATCGTGTGGTTTATAGTGTGGGATGGTTAATTGTAAACTAGAGCCGAGTTTAGACAAGGTTCAACGAACCACGTGTATATAGTTGGGAAACTTTGAAAAGCTGGAGGAGAAAACACTGCTATATGATTATGGTAGAGCTACCCGTTTAGGCGAGTGAATCAAGTACGGAAACTGCCACATTAACTTATCTGTGTGCCTTATTGGAAAATTATTACAAATAAATCCTGTAAACCCAATGTTTTTATACATTCATCGCATGTAATTAATATCTTTATTGCCATTCTTACGTTTGTGTGTTTGTGGTCAATTTAAACTTTCTGAAACAAACGCATAACATTTAAAGAGCAAAAATGCACGCACTCTTCCAAAAATGTTAAATGTGTAGAACTTTTCTTGTTATATAATCGTCCTGGACTCGCTTTGCGAAAATCGAGCTCATATCCCATTGAAATTTGTTTCCCTAATAATAATTCACGAGCCAATTACAAACCGCAAGTAGTAGGTTTGGTTAGTATCTCCAAAGATACTTCGTAATTTGCTATCTAATTCAATAATCATTCATATTTATTAAAAATAGTAATAAAAATAACACTTCTTTCACGATCTCACTTATACCAGCAGTATATTATCTATAAAAATCAATTTTTGTGATTTATTTGAGTCCGTTTCAATTTCTTTCCAAGTTATATACCTAAAAATAGTAGAATTCTAGAGAACATATCGGTTCATGGCCTTTACATCGGTTCTCGTGGTACAGTGACAAAACGTCTCGCAAATCGATTCAAAGAGTATGGTTTCGGCAAAGAAATTCTAGAAAAAATTGTAAAGTCCGTCATTCAAAATTCGGTAAATATAATTAACAATCATTTATACTTCTGTGTCTTAAAATAGGCAACTTCTTACCATGACAAGCAGGCGTTTATTTAGTAAATAAAGTTTCTCTCTCTTACATATTTTTTTATATTTTTAGCGCATTCTCGAAATGTAATGTGGCTATTACACTCACTTTACATAGTTTATATATGTTACGGGCAATGTCCATAATTCAGGTATTCTATGCATCATCATCATTGTTAATAGTTTTCTGCTAAAGCAGGTCCCTGATGGCTCTTCTCCAGGACTCTATTCTCTGCTCTTCTCTTTACTCTTTCATATCCTTCTTCTCCCTGTTTTCCTTTCTCCATTAACAGTTCCCTCGATTACTTCCTCCAACATACAGTTCTTTCGGTACCTTACGTTAATAAGGTCCAGAGGTACGATCATGAAATTAATAAAAATGCCTAGAAGGCACTTTAATTAAGCCTTTTCAAACAAAAATTGCGTGAGAAGCCCTAAATTTTCCACAATCTTAATAAAAAGTTAATCTCATTTCGTCGAAATCTGGAGTTAGTTAAATTTCGTGAAACTGAAAAATCTGGAGTGACAGCTAATTTTTGTAAGACTAGGAGGTTATGTTAACTTCTTCCTCTACTAAATTGAAATATAATGTGTTTAACTTGTAGTTACTCTAATAAACGTCGTGCAATAGGTATACTATACCACATATATCTGTGACTATACAATACAATTGTAGGTTTAGTTTAATTTATACACCAACTAAGCAACACTTCCTTGCTACATGTGGATACACTTTAAAACAAGTTCTAAATCAGCATATGCATGATTTTTGGGCATTTTTGGTAATACAAATCAGTGATTCATTAGCGAAGTCTAAAATAATAATCGATCTCACGAGTTTTTGGCTGCGTTATTCAAAAGAAAATTCAAAGGGCTGTAACTTTTGAACTAGTAGCCCAATCTTCGAACTGTTTGAAATTATGGATTCTACAGGGCACATTCTACAAGAAAATTTTTTCCCGGTCGATCTGAGACAATTTTTTCTTCGGGGCTCAAAAAAAGGCAGTGTATAACCTTCCTTTTTACCAAAAATCGACTACACCAAAATTTCTCGGGAAAACACTTTTTCTTATTAATTTGGGTGCGTAGAATCCAAATCAATTCGTACTTTTTCGATCAGACTTCTCAATCAGAAGTTATAGACTAGAAACCAATTTCGAAAAAAAATTCAAAGGGCTGTAACTTTTGAACTAGTAGCCCAATCTTCGAACTGTTTGAAATTATGGATTCTACAGGGCACATTCTATAAGAAAATTTGTTTTCCCGGTCGATCTGACACAATTTTTTTGGGGGCTCAAAAAAAGGCAGTGTATAACCGTCCTTTTTTACCAAAAATCTACTACACCAAAATTTCTCGGGAAAACACTTTTTCTTATTAATTTTGGGGAGTAGAATCCAAAGCAATTCGTACTTTTTCGATTAGACTTCTCATATTGTAAAATAAATCACAGCGCTATCTAATGGTAAAATTATAGCACCTCCGAAAACCATATCGAAATTATTTTCTTAAATTATCGATCTCACAAGTAATCTAAATCAAAATAGACTAGAGCCTGCACATAGCAGAAAGCTTTTAGTGAAAATTTGAAGTCTCTAGCTATTGTAGTTGCTGAGATCTCACCCGGACTGCCGGCCAACCAGCCATAACTAATATAATAGCGTATTTTTTTCAAAAATGCGCTAAAAACCACTTTTGGAAGAGTATGCAGTCTAAACTTGAATGCCTTAAGGAAGAAGAATGTGCAAAGATCGACTTTACCTATCAATCACCGAGAGGGGAAACCCGAGCACTTACTCCTGCATGTTTCGTATCGACCCCCAATTAACTTCCAATATCTCCTTATTATAATTCGAAAGGGGAAGGAACATCTTTCGCATCTTCCATAGACCACCGCTTACCTTCAAACGCCTTTTTAGCGCATTTCCACAAAAATAAAAAAAAAATGCGCTATTGTGGCCACTTTGTCCGTCCGTCCGTCCGTCCGGCTGTCCGTCCGTCCGTCCGCTCGTTTTGCGACGCTACTAGTTCTTTATCTTAAGAGCTATTGTTCTACTTTTTTCGCTATTTGGTTCGTTATGGTGTCGAGTCTTGTACCAAGGAAGGAATTTTTTCTGTACCGCTTACAAAAAAAGTTATTGTAAAAAAAACAAAAAACCGTTTTTTACATGTTCCATAATTTTACACTTTTGCCGTTTATTAACGATCCTAGAGATCGTTTATAATTTTGCATTGCTATCTGTCGCCTGCCGGTTGGTCTCTCCGTCTGTTCCTTTGTCTGTCTGTCCATCTATCTGTCCGGGTGAACGATAACTTTGTTTAGAAATGTTCGATCGCTTTTACATCTCCGTTAGTTATGAACTGAATTGCATGAAATTCAATATGGGCATAGCTTTAGCCATATAATACGCAATGCCAAAAGTTGAATCGAATCGATTCAAAATTCACAGTGCCCTTTTCGCATCTCGACCATTTATAAACCGAATTGCAAACTTTTTTACTTATAAAAGTATTTGAATGAAATTTGATACATAGGCACTTGGGATAAAGGAAAATCAAACGCCAATTTCAAAATTTAGTTTTGCGCATGCGCAGTGGCAACTTTTTTATTTATGGAAGAATTTAAACGAAATTTGATACATAGGCACTTGGGATAAAGGAAAATCAAACGCCATTTCAAAATTTGGTTTTGCGCATGCGCAGTGCCAACTTTTTTATTTATGGAAGAATTTAAATGAAATTTGATACATAGGCACTTGGAATAAAGGAAAATCAAACGCCAATTTCAAAATTTGGTTTTGCGCATGCGCAGTGCCAACTTTTTTATTTATGGAAGAATTTAAACGAAATTTGATACATAGTCACTTGGGATAAAGGAAAATCAAACGCCAATTTCAAAATTTGGTTTTGCGCATGCGCAGTGCCAACTTTTTTATTTATGGAAGAATTTAAATGAAATGTGATACATATGCACTTGGAATAAAGAATCATCGAGCGCCAGTCTCAAAATTTTCTTTTGCGCATGCGCAGTGCCAACTTTTTTATCTATGGCACCATTTAAGTGAAATTTGATACTTAGGCGCTTGGAACAAAGGAAAATCTAACATTAGTTTTAAAATTTGGTTTTGCGCATGCGCAGTTCCAACTTTCTTATTTAGAAAAGCATTGAAATGAAATTCTTCTCATAAACTGAAATTGAAGTAACACGTAAAAAATGGATTGCCCATGTGCAACGCTATCTTTCATATTTGTGGCCGGATTTTTACGATTTTAACAGAAGTTGCATCTTATAAATGGAAAATGAATGCAAGTGGAAATGCGCTTTATGTAAATCGTTTACGATTACTTTTTAACTTGTTCGTATTAAACACTGCTTAGCATGCACCGCCTTATACACTGGAGAGGGGAAGGAATATCCCTCGCGTCTTCAATAGATCGCCTCTTTGTTAACGACCATGCCGCAAGAAAATTAACCAGATCTACCGATCTAGCGGTTATTTTTTTCATTAAGCCTCTAACTCTGATGAACAAATTTTTGCGCCAACGCGACGGCACGGTGAACACAGATACTTTTCAAATGTAATAAGTGAGAAATTAGTTTTAATTGATCTTTATAAATTAACGGATTGACGGATCAAGGTATCAACGGATAAATGTAAAACCAAACGAACTGCTCTTCACGTACAATACTGTAGCGAATTTTCTAGAGCGATACCAAGTATCAATTATATGCCACCGATTATAAAGAATGAAAGAGGATGTCATTCATTTCATGAAATATGGAGACTTTTCTAGAAGCATTTTTTTATTATATAAGCAAATTGAAGTGAGTGATAAGTAATAATTAATTTTATATAAATAAACCACGTAATTAAATCTGCGTTGTGCCTCGAGTTGTACCGTATATGATCGAATAGGGGCCTCTTACAAATTTATCTTAATATGTCATCAATATTAGATGGTTTACGTTTAGACACAAAATCTCGTAAATCATTCTTTCCAATCATTGTCAAAAGCTCGGCAACCTTCTTATCTTCAAAAATATATATATGTATGTAACACTGTTGTCAAATTTACGAATCTTCCTTTGTATTTAAATACTACAGTTGGTATATTAATTGTGGAATGATCGGAAAAATGTATTTATTTTGGAAGTCTACGATAACTCCTCAAATGGTAAATGAAAATTTAGAAGTAATGAAGAGACTTTGGCTTCTTGTGGAGTTGAAGCCTGTTGTCTCGAAATCGTATGCTCCCATAAATGTAAGGCGTACGAAATGTAAGAGCATTATAATTAATTGCCGATTACGCGATGTCAAATTCGGTTGAAGTTTGATTGATGAATGGTTTTCGCCATATAGAAGATAATGCTTGTGCGCTCGTAGCTTACAACACACTAATCTAAAGTAAACGAGGGTTTCATTTTAATATATATTATAATGCGGCGGAATGTATTTCGAATGTGTCTCCGACAAAATCTTCGGCGAAGCACAGAAAAGATGGCGCGCGTCAATAGTTTATGGTCCAATTCAGTTAACGTGTCACATATCCTTGTACAAAATAAGGGAGATCCTATCGTGACAAGGAGAAATGTAATTCTCTACTCGGGCTGATTTACCTTTTTCACAATACCTATCCGCGTCAGAAGTTGAATGGGAAGCAGATCCGGCGTCACGCCGGAAATGGACGGAATTTTAAAGCCCTTTATCCCTTAATTTGGCGCAGTTGTATTAAATATGGAGCGACAATGCCATTAAAGTATAAATATTTACTAGGATGGAAGGCGGTTCTAGCTCGCATCAAGTAGAAAAAGCGAAGAAGGTACGAAACGAAATAGGTTACATCAATGTCTTACTGCGTCCCTTAGGAAGCTCCTCTACAAAATGAGTGTAGTGTATGAAATATATTTCACGTAATAAAATGAGCTTACGTTTACAAATGGCGGAATTAAGGGGTATACTTTTATAAAAATTTTCTAATAGGCTAGCGCATTTAATAAATTGTCTGCACGACTACTTTTTGAATGTCGCATTTCTACTCAAATTTGTTGCTAAATTACTCTCTAGAAAGCGGACTCATCGGTCAAAGCAACGTAAAAGCCAAGTTATTTCCTGTTTTATACGCAACGGTTGCTGGCGGAGGCAGTATAACGTAAGGAACTCTAGCAAAATTTAATGTGACTAAAACTGTAATAAAACTTAATTATCATCGTGTGATGTATGGTTTTATGCTTTGCGTTTTATTATTATGGTAAGGTAGATAAGCGCAAATCCCCTTATCGTGTACTCTTTACGTAAATAGGTAAATGCGAACGTGGATGCTGTATTACGGCGTTGTGGACGTATAAATTTTACTTATTAGCGAATTTTGGAGTTCGTGACAATTTATTTATCAAACATGTATTCTTCTTCTCCCATTTTCATTAAATTTTATCCCCCACACTGATGCTTTTTGTAATGTTTCGTAACTGTAAATGAATAATTTTATTAATCAATTATGTATCTGTGCTTCAACCTCAGAAGAATCTTTTATTGCTTTAGGCAGTTGCACTACTAATTTTACGTAGGTCTTGATGTGATGTCGAATCAAAAAAATTATAGATGTGACAAATACCGTTTTATTAGACACTCATTAATATCTTCACACAGCTTACAAAATTTGTTATTCCTTAAGTTCTGAAGTTCAAGATGGACTGGTTTATCATAATCACATTAGTTTTAGTTTCCATTTTTAATAACATATTTATAGTATAATTTGCGAAAGGGTATAATGTGATTTGATAGGACTATCCTACTTTCTAGTTTAATTCCAAAGATGATGAGAGCCTCCGTTGCTGAAACAGCTTCGTAACAATATACACCACTACTTATCTAAGGAATTAAATATTAAGATAGATATCAAAACGATTAAATATGACATTTTCTAGGGAAATCTATTGCATTAAAAGCACTTCCCGTACTCAATTATGCAGGTGCGAAAGCTAGATTTGCGCAACAGCCATAAAAGTTTTGGAAGTTAAAGCAGTCTCTAAAGTCAACTAAAACCTCCTCGGGGGAAGAATTGGCCCACTCTCTTCTTGGATTTTCAAAATTGGTCGGAGAGTGAAATTCCTGAGTCAAATTTGGTTAACAGTCAATGGGATCTGCGAGTCTAGTTGTTGTTTGCAGCCCAAGTAACGTGAACTGGCAAAATTCCAGCAACTTCACATATTCCTACAGTTATATAACAAAATATGAGCCTGAAGCTCTTTCGAAGAATTTCAATATCACCTCTATCAACTTTGCAAATTTCTCAGAGAGATTAATTAGCATCCTTTCCATTTTATAATGTACAAATTCACAATGTGCAGTAAGCGTATTGTATACCTACTATTTGTTATGCCAATGAACGTTCATCGCTTTGGATCCGTTAGAAACTCTCCTTTTATTACTTGGAAAACAAAAAGTTATACGCCCTAAAGGGGTGCTTTTATGCTCTCTCTCCACTCGAAACAGGTTCTTTCTGTTTTATTTTTCGCTAAACAAATCTACCCATCTTTCAAGCACAACTACAAGAAAATATTCTCTACAAATCCTATGAAAGTTAGTACTTTGGGTTTATTAAATAAGCACTAAGAAGTTAGCAAGAACGCGAAACATTAAAATTGATGCGAAGCGTTGCTTTCCGCTATTTTGTTTTAGAGTAAGTTCTTATGTGAATTTTTAGTTCAACACTGAAATCGCATAACACCTGGAGTTTGCAGTAACCTCTCTGGCATTACGTGAAGCAGTGCAAACAAGGCAAGGTTCCTTGATTTTTTGAAATAAATTTCCAAATGAAAAGGAATGCCATTTTTAAGGGTTGCTAGTAGATCCTCTAAATCCAGTCGGTGAAACGTGCAACAATATTTCGTATACCAAGAACGGTGAAATGAGAAGGGATTTAATTTTTTAAGCGCAATTGGAGGGTTACCTACTAGTGCACCCTTCGAGCGGAGAAATAACAATATATAAGAAAAAAGTTACATAACCTCCGCAACTAAACTTGGTGGGTTGTTTTTAACAGTTACGTAACTTCAAAATGAAAAGTGTTTTCATTTTTTAAAAGGAACGAAAACATTGCCTGTTGTGTTTTTTAAAAAAAGTCTATCAAATAAGGCAATGTACTTGATCTATCCCCCCCACCAGGCGATGATTATAATAATTTTGGTAAAACGTACCTAATATCTGATTTCACAATAAGAAGTTTTATTTTTTAAAGGCATTAAGGCAATGAAAGGGTTATTTCCAGCAGATTTCAAAAGTAGCAATATGCGGTTTACTAAATTTTACAGCCCCCGCAATTAAAGTTTACCAACTATATACCTAATGGCAATAATAATTCTTGAAAATTACATAATTTTAAAGTGAGTAGGGATTTTTTTAGGCCACTAAAAGGTTGTGTGTAGATTCTTTAAAGAACATCGTTGGAACAAAGAACAATTTTTTATACTTATTTCAGAAAAATTTTAGCTCCTACAATTAAAGATTGTAATGTGCGTGTACCATCAGCGAATTTTCACAAAACTATATCATTTTTTAATGAGAAGGGATTTAATTTGTTAAACGCAATTAAGGGTTTGCTGCTGAACTCTTTAAGCCCAATCAATCAAAAAAACAACGATATTCGATGTACTTACTGCAAAAGTTACACCCCCGTTATTCAACTTTGCCAAGAATCGAAGAGCGAATTCTCTTAAAAATTGCTAGGACAGTTTCTGTTGTACGCGCAAACCCCACTCAATCAAAGCAGCAACAATATTTGTACTAAAATAGTTACAACCCTCGCAATTGAAGATTGTCAAGTATATACTAGTGGATTATTTGGAAAATTACATAATTTCAAATTTTTTAAGGGCAATTAGAGGGTTGCTGGTAGACCCTTTCAATCCAACCGATCCAAAAATTAACAATACCACTTTTTAACTGGTTTAGCAATTATTTGTCAGCAAAAACAATTTACTTTCTACGCAATACCAATAAATTCAGAATTCCGCAAGGGTTACATATAGGCTCGTTGGTCGTTACTGTTTAATATTTTTATTAATTGTCTTTCTCTAAACTAAATTTTACTGTTTGCAGATGACCTTCAATTATACTAAATTATAAGGTCTACTTCAGATGCCACAGTAATGATTTTACAATGAGGCGAAATCGGATTGTTTAAAGACAATGAAAGGGTTGCTGATGAACCCTTTAATTCCCGTCGATGTCAAAAGCAGCAATATATAATGTCATATAGTATGTTATATAGATATACCGAGGGACTAAAGTGTGTGTTTTAATCCCGAGGGTGAAAATTGCAAAAAAAAGCACCCGAATATACGCTATTTTATGTACTCCTGTAATCAGCTACAGCAATTTCAATATTAACGTGCAAATTTGAAGGAAAACATTTTTTGATTGATAGTACGATCAATATACTCGTACTGTGTCATGTCAAATTGTGACATTATAATAATAAATGTTAGTTTAATTTAAAGAGTGAAGATTCTCGTTCAAAAGTACGGCGCAGGAATGATCGTTTAAAACTATTCAGAACAAGCTATGAGGAAAGTACTACGTCCCAAATTCAAAAAGATTTATGAAAAACACCTTGACATTTCAGTGTGTTCTGTCACTTTTTGTCCCTCGTCGCGTTTTCTCCCAAAAGTGACACTTTAGTCCCTAAAATGAATGGCAAAACACGGAGTACCAAAAAAAGTTACAACCCCCCGCGATGAAAGTTAACCGAGTATATATAGAACGAATTTTCTGGAAAATTACGTAATTTTAATTTGAGAAGTGTATTTTTAAATGCAACCAAAGAGGTGGCTGGTGTATACTGTAAACGATTTGATGTTTTAGACAAATTTCAACCCCAGCAATTGAAGGTTAAACGAATGTAAAAGCGAATTTTCTTAAAAACCAGATAATTTTTCGACCACCTATTAGGTGGTGACTAATAATTTCGCGTCTACGACACAATCGCGATAGGTATGTAATCCTTTCACTTTCTATAACAGGGTTCAAAGTTCCATGATAACGTTATAGTCACCGCAGTGTGTTTCTTGCGTTTGGTGTGTAAGGTTCTCCTCTGTTATCCTAGTTTTGTTTTCTATTTGATTAAAATCTTAGTTGCGTTAATTTTGGAATTATCGGAATGTAACGTACTCGTACTTGCCGAGGTACTTGCTCTGTACTTTGCAATGGGAAAATGAAAAACGCGTGGTAAGTTTATGAGGGATGATTTTCGGAAGGGTTGTTAACATTCGCATGGTTATAACAGTACAAAATTTAAGGTCACTAACAAATTTTCGGCAGCTACTGGGCCAAAACTACAATTATGCAATACTGCTTAGTCTATCCCTGTTTAAAAGTGTGATTCACCGCTTATCCAACAGCATTGATAGACAAGTGCCCCATGTATGTTCTATTTGGTTGTATTACAAAAGCCCACTATCAACATTTCTGGAAAACGCCAATGAGATATTAAGAATATACTCGGCCTAATTCCTTAGGAATCCACATTCACTTAATAATCGCATTTGTAGTGAAAACTATCATCACTATATGTTTGAATTTTTCAAAATTTCATCAAAATTCTTGCAAAATAAGGTTATCCTTCTCAATCCCGGACAGTATTAGACCTGAAATTTACTTAGTTTTCATAGATTCAACGCTACAGGTAAAATTTGTGAGCACCGTTTTTCAACAAAAGCAGCAAAATTCGTCATGTTATGAGCTTTAGGAGCTTTGATATCACAAGGGTCTCAATTTTAGAGCCCGTTCAAATCGCTGGGAATGCAAAATTTGGTGGCCAAAAATACTTGAATTTAGCCCCCCCCCCCCACGAATTAAAATTACCTTTCGTAAATTAAACTGTGTACTGGATTTACGAACTATATTTAACTAATTTGTGAACGCCACTCAGATATAATCGTTGGGGCGGCCATGTCCATTCAGATACGCTTCTTTTTCTTTTACTTTACTTTTACTTACGAGCGACGTAGATCGTTCAGGATTTTGGACTTTCTGTGCGTCCATTCGTCCATTTGTGTATACATCATGAGTCATGACTCGCGAATGGTTTCGAATTTTTTAATTCTGTTTTCCGTAATAGATAGACAATGGTTAAGGGACTAACTGACTAAATTTTGGGCATTTTGGACTTTCTATCCGTCGGTCTGTGTTTTGTTGTTAGTTTTAAATTGATTTTTACCCATGAATTGGGAGTTTTAAGCACTTTCACTTATGGGTAACACTATTTTTGAGCCCCTCCTTTAGAAGTGCAAATGAATATCATCGTTGGGGTGACCAGATCTATCCGCACTTAGCCTCTCCTCTGTTCATTTCAATTTAATGTTTATGCATTCATCTACGTTAAATAAGTAAAAAAAACAGACCTCTTATACCTTATACCTCTTATATAGACTTCGGGTTTTTGTTATCAAAAATTTACTTTGGCATCCCTCACGTTGTTACCAAAAATCCGTCAAAGTCAATATTTAGGCATTCATTTTGTTTGCCAAATGACTCAACTCTATTCCTTGATGGCCAAGAAGTGATTTTTGGCGACCAAAAGATTTTTATTCTAAAGTTATCAAAACCGTTACTTATGCATCCATTTGCTTGGGAAATACTAACCTCGATTACTCCATGCCCAAGAAGTGATCCATGTGTAATGTGTATTTTTAAAGACAAAAATATTTTTACTGAAAAGACGTCAAAATCGTTATTTGGACACCAATTTTGTTGAGAAAAACACCAAACTCGATTTCTCGATGCCCTATATGAATGACAAAAATATTTTTATCCAAAAGATGTCAAAATCGATATTTATGCACGCTTAGGCTATAAACGTATCGACTTTAAAGGCGTCTGCCAATGAGAGTGGTTTCCGCTGGCAAAACCAACGTAGTAGTGGGTTTCGTTTACTTGATTAACCTGTTGTTTGCTTCTTGATACCATTATTTACAAATTACCGTATGGTTTACGTAGTAATAGTTACTAATAACAATTACTACAAACACAAAATACACGAGCTGAAATAGTAAAACGCATTACCATAAACCATAAAAAACAGACCCAAACTGAATATAGGACGTGGATAACTGACAGGTTGACCCAGGAATTCATGAACAATTTCACATTTGGCATTTATGTAAAATAAGATGGCGGAAAAATATCATTGCAAACTAATCCAATCAATATTGCGCCCCCACATAAAGCAAACAAAACGCCTGATAACAAAAATTGTATTATTTTGAATTCTAAAGCCACCTTCTTGCGAATGGTTAAAATATAAAGTACATGTGAAAAGTTACTTACCCTGTATTAACCTTCAAACGTCCCCTAACTCAAATTAATTAAACTAAAAGAATTTTACTATAACTCACACTTCCTATAAACGTTATTAAAGCCACATTCGCAATGAAACGTCCACGTACATGAGAAAACATTTCGTGTATTACATCTCTAACAAATGAACAAAGCTACCTACCCCTAAATACGGTCCTCAACTGTTAACTTATTTTATAAACGTTGCGCAATATTTTATAAAGCCTTGCAAATTCAAAGTTATGGCCATTTATGTTTTCATGGTATTGTATGTCCAACAAATTATCTGCCATTAATGAAATGGCATCCGCATAACGTATGTTATTAATAATTTTTTCGAGCATTTTGTTCAATTAAGAGTGTTTGACGACTTATGGTTTCGCTCTACAATTAATTTCTTTCGTCAATTCATTGCTGTCCAATTCAAGTGTGACTTTTTTTAGTTTTACGCTTGTATCGAAAAGGTACAATTATTTCACCGACGTAATTTGAAGTGGCAAGATGCTAGTTTAAGATTTGTGAAGTACCTAATTGAAAAGTAGCGCTGAAATGAAATTTCAATTTCACCGAGATAAGGGAGATCGGGAAATTTGTTTTCGTCGCTCAAGTGTGGTTCATTAAAATAAAGTTGCAGGAGACCTCTTCGGGCTCTCAGTACGAGACGACAATAGGTGACATTACATTGTTTCACATTAAGTTGCATGCATTTTGCTTATAAAGTACTAGAACTTATCGAAGTGTAAGTAAAGGATGTTTCTTAAAACATCGTGTATTTTTAATTAATAGGAGCCACGCTATCTCTAGTTGAATAGCACGAAACAACATTGTGAAGCATTCCGAGCATTGTTGGAAATTCTCATTGGAAATTCTAGTCTCACGTGAATTATTACGCTGAATGTGAAGAGGGAAAAGCTCGTCTGCTATATTTAATATTTAATAAACATATTTTTGTGTCAACCATTCGTTAATGACAAATTTTATCTAAAAGAAGGTTTAGTAAAATACGTGGCAGCAGCAGCTTTTAGAAAAATTGATTCAACATCTCACGTTTCCGCTAGGTTTTTTTTTGTGTAGCATCCAGGAACAATAGATTCCCGTCGCAATTATTCGTTTCCGTTTCGTTCGCGAGAATTAATCCGGGAAAGTTATTCACTCGTAATGTGAATCAGAACCAAGTCGTCATTATTTTGTAAAAAGGGGTGGCTCAAAGGAGTGAGCTCGCTTTGAAAAGGTTTATGCTAAAAAATTCAAATCCAGACTGAAAGATGCAAGTTCATAACTAACGGCAGCAGTGGCTTTTGTAATCTGCTAAAACGGTGTTACTCCCTTGTTTGACAAAGGGGATTATTTTGATTTAAGAATGTTCAATTAGAAATTTCAACTTTACGTTTCGAACACGATCGATTAGTTCCATTGAAACATACGAAAGGCGGAGGCGAATCGGAGACTGTTCTCGGTGCAAAACGAATTTCCTTTGTCTATTCTCAAAATTTGAAATCGTACATTCCGCCACGCGTCTCAAATTTATCATTGACAAATAGGGGGAGTCATTCATAAACCTTTGCGGCGAATTGGTCGTGCGTAGGGAAAACGTGCCATTAAAATGCAGACTGGGTTTCCTAAAATACTTTAAACGGCGAAGGCTGAATTTTAATGGCACGATGAGAAGTGGCTAATGCTGAATATTTCGTTTTCCTTTCAGAATTGTCCACCGGATTTGATTTACATCTGAGAGGACCAACGTTTGTCATGGAACCACCAACACGACTCGAGTTCTCCAACTCGAGCGGTGGATGGTTGGACTGTTCGGCTTCGGGTAGTCCTCAACCTTCCATCGACTGGCTTTCAGTTGACGGGACATCTGTTGGTGACGTTTCGGGAATACGGAGGGTACTTAGGAACGGCACTTTGGTATTGCTTCCATTTGCAGCTGCCGCTTACAGACAGGATATTCACAGCACGGTTTATCGATGCGTCGCCTCAAATGGTGTCGGAAGGATTATCAGCAGAGACGTACAAGTGCGAGCAGGTGAGTGGTCGATTGTATGTACCTAAACACACACATCACGAAGTTAGCATGATGAAATAAGCGAATTACAAGGGAAGCGAGGAAAACTCCAAAAGACCTACAAACGACTGTGCATCAATCACAAATTAAACGTCAACAGTAAATGAAACACATATAAATATTTGTCAAAATTTGACCAAATACGTCAAGCAACGAATTTACCGTGATATCATTTTAATTTTACATTTATTCCAAAATCACCCACGTTTAATCTCACACAGCTAACGGCAATTTCAATTATGGAAAATAGTCCAATTATAAATTGTAAAGCATCATTCGGTCGAAAATTTGCTTTCAAATGAAGCGCCATTAAAATAAATTTTGAGTAATAAAATTGATGTTATTATTGTCGCATAATTGAAGCGGGTGGGAAAAAGAATAATAATATCGGTCTAATTGGCTTATTTAGCCGATTTAGAATTGCTACCGCATCTCTCATTTTATATGAGAATTGGCGACTATCAAAATATAACTCTGTTCCACTAAGCATAGCTTAACATAAGAAGACCCAATGTTTGATACCCCCCTACAGACCCCCGAGGAGTCAATTCGTCCTGTATGTATTTCAACTGAACTTTGTGTTTCCGATGGTGTTTTTAGATGGTGTACTACATTATACGTATTGAAGCTCTTTAATTATTATCGTTACTTACATGTTTGTCATCTCTTAAAATTTATTTTATTTTTCATTTGCCTATTATATGTCAATTATATCTGTCATATGAGATATATAAAGCAGTCTATGACGCCCGAGGGCATAATGAGAGGGCATAATGAGATGACAATCCATTATGCCCTCTCATTATGCCCTCAAACTGCCTGTCAAATATATTGACGGAGTTATGTAATAAAAAAGATGCTACTTGATTCGTAGAAGCAATAACAATAATCATTACATTTGTATATTGGAAATGCATTATTTGGAACGATGAAAAATAAAATGTTGTGTGCACCTCAGGCATTACTCGATATTTAACCCTCGGGCGACTTACAATCCCTCGGGCCAGAGGCCCTCGGGCTCTGTCGCCCTCGGCATAAATATCGCCTTAATGCCCTGGATACATAAATAACTATTTTGTTTACCATATATGGTGCGTTCGAGGTATTTGCAAAATATAATTTTGTATGTGACCTTATGATCTCTCCGATCACATATTAAAATTTCTATTTTTCAAGTGTTCTAAATATCACGAATTTCTCTGTTTGTTTTTGTTTTTCAATCGTATGCGTATTTGATGTTGTCGTACTACACATTTGCAAAGATCTTTAAAAAAGAACCATAGGGAAACAAAAGTTGCATCGACTTCCGGTTTAACAGGAAGGTACCTATGCCAGAAGTTTCAATGTGCAATCGGATAGGTCGTGATATCGCATACAAAATTATTTTTGACCATTTTTTCGAATCGCCCCGAGCAAATAAAGAGATATTGAGGTGACTCTTATCTCGAACACACTGTAGATGACAAGTCGTAAGTATAAAAGAACTTAAAGCAATATTTATGGAAAGTTGGGTAAAACAAAACCGTTGCGTGAGCAATGAGACCAAAGTAAGTTCCAACAAATGTTATCCAATACAGTACAAAACCCAACGAAAATCATATGGGGTGTATTGACCCCAGTCAGGTACCATACCAAAGGTAATTTTTTCACAGTTACAATGAAACCTTCTTATTTAATTAATTAATGTAGTGCCCGAGTAGAAAATAGAAATAAAGCCGCAAACTTTTGTTGCCAAAAATAAGGGCGATATGTAAATTTAAATGTTAAATTTGGCCAATTGACCTTCCTAATTTTAACAAATCGACTCTTCTGCTTTTGTATGAGTATGAGTGAAATATCACCGTCTGTCCGTAACCCCGAGCTTGATTTCCACTACAGTTTCTTTTATTAATGGACACCTGGGGCGTGTAACACAAACTATGCAATTGTAACAAGTCTACAAGTTACAAGTAATCTGCCTGTAGATTACTACACGTCCTACTTAATTCTATATATCCAAATGAGTTGTGTTATGAAAAAGCTACAAGTGAAAAATATATTCTAACAATTGTAGGACTTGTACGGTTTGTGTTACAGGCCCCAGGAAACTCAAACAATTCATAAACCTATCGGTCCAAGCCTAATGCGATTTATATCAGATTTAGTTAATGTATGTAGATTGAAAATTCCGAAGTGTGGATCAACTTCCGGTTACACCTCCTGCCTCCATGTACCTACAGTGCTAATTTTAAGTGCACCTAGAGGTACAGAATAGTGAGATTGTAACCATCTTCTCGCACTCGAGAGATATGTGCATTTAAAATTTTAACCCACGGTTCACGGTTAAAATCACGCCGTCAAATGGCTGCGGGTCATTTGATCGCGGGTCAAATGTCCTCGTAGTTAAATGTCCGCTGCTTAATTGCCCTTCTTCACTACTTAATTCCGCCCGTCAAACATTTTTTGAACACCGATAAAAATAATTAATAAACCATACGATCAAGTACTGCACAAAATTAAGTTTTATTGGATTTATGCTAGAAAACATACCTACATATAATCAGCCCTGTGATGTACTATCACTAACGTTAAACTTAACGTAGAAAAAGTTACTTTGCCTATACTAAATAACGCAAAATATCGTTTTTGGACAGAAAAACTGCACGTTAAGTTTAACGTTTCTGATACATCAGAGACCCGAATAAAGTTAAATTTAAATGAAGGTTCTATGCAATATGCAATTTTATCAGCAGCGTCAGGCATTTTAAACGCGAGTATTAACATCTCAATAAATCTTTTTCTGGGACGATGGATTTCCTCCCTGAATATAGTGCTCTATCGCTATGTTGTTCATATGCTGCTCTTTGCGAAGGCTATCTAAAAAACTTCCTTATAGTAGGATGTTGCGCAGCTACCAATATCCAAAATGCCGGTGCCATTCTTCAACTGCATTATTTGTTATCGGCAGATCTTTTTGCAATTCTATAATGAATGCGCAAATAAAGATACCTAATCCTTCCTGGTCGTTATCCACACATTTTCGAAATAATCGCAAAGTGGTTTGATACCCTTTTCATTTCTGTAATAGTCGCTCTCCAGCAATTTTTCAAACCCTGCCACTGTTTGATTTAGTAATAACGGACCTGTCTTCTTCACTTCGTCTATTACTACTATTACTAATTGATCTTTATCTTATCTTATCTTTATGTTAAGTTATGTCAATGTTTTCTTTCCCCTGTTCTTTTTTTTTTCTTCATTTTGTGACATGTCATAATACAATATTATATTGTCAACAGGAAACAATAAAAGTTAAGTTAATTGAACGACTTTCCATAGACTTTTACGAGAATTTTTATTTTGGTTAACTTCGTTCCTATAATAGCTTTTCACGCCTATAATAATAATCAGTAGCTACTCGCCTCAATGCATCACGCCACCAAACTCGCTTATAAAATATATACAGTGCGTTCGAGATAGGTGGGTCACCTAAATATCTCTTTTATTTGTTGAGATACGAAATATTATATAATATAATACCTATTGTGACATTACGATATATCTGACCGCATATTCAAACTTCCGGTAGCACTTCCGGTTACACCGGAAGTCGATGCAACTTTTGTTTTTCAAATGCACTGCCTATATGTTTTACGATATTTCAAAAGAGCAATCATTTTGCTGTATGACAAAAAAAAATAGAGATAAATTCGTTATTCAATATTTACAAAATTTATGAAATCCATAAGTATGTCGTGTGTTGTCAGTAGTGATGTGGATTGTAAAATAACGATTTGTAAGTTACATAAAAAACGGTTATATTACTCGTAACTTACAAGAGGCCGGTTTTTTAATGTAATTTTTAATGTCTTTTATGAAACTTACGTTTTTAATTTAAAAAGCCGTAATTTTTGTAAGTTACATAAATGTAATACCTATTTGTAGGTACATTTTGATCGGTACTACCACAGACCATCTCAACGGTACTACCAACGTAAACGATTCACCGTTGAATTTAGTTTGGTTTAATGAAGATGATACAGCCTCTAATTCGCGATCTGGAGCTTCTTCCTCCAAACGACGATGGCGAAATACCTACTGCTTGGGTATTTTATTTAATACACCAAAATATATAATTTAACAAGTGTTTTTATTTTCAAACACTCACAAAATTCAAAAAAGTTTATACAATATTGAAAAAAAACATAAATGACAGGTAATTTTACAAAAATATTTGAAAATTACATAAAAAACATAAATTACTGGTAATTTTACTGTAAAATTACAGTTTTTAAAAAAAAATGGTAAGTTACATAAATTACATATATAATACATAAAAAACATAAACAATTGGTAATTTTACACGTAATAACGTGTAATTTAAAATCACTAGTTTCTAGTCTATAACTTTTGATTGAGAAGTCTAATCGAAAAAATACGAATTGTTTTAGATTCTACGCCCCAAACTTAATAAGAAAAAGTGTTTTCCCGAGAAATTTTGGTGTAGTCGATTTTTGGTAAAAAAGAAAGGTTATACACTGCCTTTTTTTGAGGCCCGAAATAAAAATTGTCTCAGATCGACCCGGAAAAAAAAATTTCTAATAGAATGTGGCCTGTAGAATCCATAATTTCAAACAGTTCCAAGATTGGGCTACTAGTTCAAAAGTTACAGCCCTTTGAATTTTTTTTCGAAATTGGTTTCTAGTCTATTAAA
>NW_022170663.1:5547217-5547915 GCF_008802855.1 Photinus pyralis
TGTCATATTTTATCAGGAACGACTTCATTCCGTACGGCAAAACAATTATTAAAAGGTAAAAGTGACCGCACGTGCAGGTAAGCGCATCAGGTGATACCTACCTGCTTACGTTACTGCCCCTCCATCAAAATATAACTTATGACCAAATCATTCGATCGTGTTAACGCGAAGTGAAGTGCATCTTGTGGGGAATGGTCCCCAAAAATGTCAAATGGTTCGATGGAGAGTGCCTAGTACCGAAAGGAAGGAAACTAAGGGCATGGGCATACATTATATCTGTGGTAAGGGTGAGTTTTGACAAGCACAGATTAGGTACCGTGTAAAATGCCGTAAGTAATTTGGATTTTTACATTTAAACATTGGGCATACAATGCAAAATGATTTTGGAGTTGGAATAGGTTAAGGGTGGCTAAATATTGTGTATGGAAATTTACCTCAACACATGTAACTGTCGTTAGTTTCAATCAATTATTTTCCAAATCAAAAACTTATACACGACCGTACACGACAATTACAATCATCTTATCTATCCCAGCATTGAATAATAAATCTTATTATTCAATGATCCCAGTCTAAAATTGGAAACACATGTGTAGTCCATTGCGTCGGCGGCGTCGGCATTTTAAACAGGTGTTTTGAAGTGGGTTGATAATTTCATTCTTAACAAAAACCACATTTGCCTTTTTTTAAAATAATAA
>NW_022170663.1:5548015-5669933 GCF_008802855.1 Photinus pyralis
AAAAAATGTCGAACCACCCTATTCAGGTATTGATCACTAAGATTATATCCCACTTCAATGAATACCGTCAAATAAGCAAACTTTAATACTAAACCCCGTCTCAAATATACATACACGCGTTCAAATGGGTGAAAAAATGTATTGCTTCATCACATTTCCAGAATGACGACAAGTATGCTCTATTGAATGCGACAAGTAGGGTGGTCTCTATGTTATAAATATTTGAAAGTTCTTTCTTAATTATCGTACATGGTACTAAAGTTATGGCACTTTCACAGATGAGGGTAATCCTACGCTATGGATGCACAATAGGACCAGGGTACTCTTTGCCTACGCTAATAGGTGAACAGGAGAACCAGAGAGTCCTCAGAAGTTGACTGAATTTTATGGTCATCATGTTTGATTCCTCCAACATCCCAGTCTACAGAGACGTCGGAGGCGGACTGCTCAGGTTTGCTTTAAACTTAAATAACAATCTGTCGGTGGGGATTAATTGTCTTGCAAATGAACAAGTGCATCCTTTATCAGCACCTTTTGCGCCCACCACTAATTCCATGGAATTGTTTGATACAATCTCGTTTTGTGATTTATTTTGATTTTTAATTAATTGGCGATTTTAACACCCCCTTTTTAAAAGCCGCTCAGGGCACGTGGCTTACCTGCTCCACACTAGATGTGCTTCTGCTTACAACTTGAGCCTAAACTATATTACAGTGACGAAGCGACCGTCACCTCGTAATTGCGTATTACAGGTGAGTAGCAAAATTGCGCACGTTTCCGCGACGGGTGCTATATTATGCCTCTAACTAAATGATGTCATTTTCTGGGAGGTTGTAGAAAAAGGTATAGGTACCATATATTTCGCATTGATACATAATATAAATTTTTGATAACAAGTAGTGGTTTATTAAAGAACAAATAACTAGGGGCCCGCCTCAATTCTGGCAACAGGGCTTCAGAAAAGATGTGGGAGTCACGCCATCGAGTGATCACAATGCTGTTTGATGTCTACTGCTTTCCCGTTGAAAGGGATACCACTCCTTCATTAGGATCTGTACGCCCCAATCATTTAATGTACCTATGTGGTTATAGCATAATCAAAAATAAATTTCACATTATTTAAAAATGTGGGGGGGGGGGGGCTCAAATGTTTTCATTGCGCTAATATTACGATCTCGATCTATTTACACAGGGTACTAGGATATATGTACAGTGTATATACAGAATATAAGAGGTTTTCTGTGAAGCCAAAGGAACAATATCCGATTTAATTACATGGCAGATGGCAGATCTTTATTTGTTTTAAAAAGTTATTTTGGATGCATAAAATTAGGCGCCCTTCGGAAGAGATTTTGTTATTTAAAAGTGGACACAGGGAAAATATCACACTTAAATCCCTATGTCTACTTTTTAAATATCACTGTATACTAGTACATAGGTATGTAGCTGATGTAGCATCTATTTCTCTATATCGCAGTTACATGATGTTATTTTTATTTCTAAAGGCACATTTGCGTTGTGTGTGCTTCTTACACTATAGGTACGCCAAATAACGGGGGAGCAGTGAAATGGGCGATTTTAAAACAGCTGTCAAAAATTAAAGACATTATAAAAAATTGTATTCATGTCATCGTAATCTACATAAAAAAGCATTCAAAATAGTTAGATTTTCAGTTTTTAAAGATGACGTCCCTCTCCCACCCAGTACTCACATCAGAGGCGCGTCGGAAAATTTTCCATAACGTCTTATGGGGCCCTAGGCCATCGCTTGATTGATGATACCACTCCTAATTTCGAAAAAAAATACAAAGGGCTGTAATTTTTGAACTAGTAGCCCAATCTTGGAACTGTTTGAAATTATGGATTCTACAGGCCACATTCTATAAGAAAATTTTTTTCCGGGTCGATCTGAGACAATTTTTTTTCCGGCCTCAAAAAAAGGCAGTGTATAACCTTCCATTTTTACCAAAAATCGACTGCAAAATTTCTCGGGAAAAAACTTTTTCTTATTAATGTTGGTGCGTAGAATCCAAAACGATTCGTACTTTTTCGATTAGACGTCGGGACTCAAAAGAAGGCAGTGTATAACCTTCCTTTTTTACCAAAAATCGACTGCACCAAAATTTCTCGGGAAAACACTTTTTCTTATTAATTTTGGTGCGTAGAATCCAAAACAATTCGTACTTTTTCGATCAGACCTCTCAATCAAAAATCCTACTTCCATTGCATCTTATGCTAGAGAGAGATGGGGGGGTAGGGCATCAAATCGATCCCGATGCCACGGTCCAGTCGTTCGAAAAGGTTACCACATGGGTTTCAAAATGGAGACCTCCAGGCGATGAATTTTTTTTTAGTCAATTCACTTCGATTGCCGACAAGTTTCTGGAGATGGAGGGGTACGCCATCCAATAATCCTGATGCTGTGTCGACACCATGCAGTCGTTATGAAAGATTACCACGTTTTCATATGTGGTTAATTCATCACTTTGGTTGCCCATGGTTTGTAGAAATGGGACGGTGACAAGTTCTTCATGGATTGAAAGGTAAAGTTTTGATGTTCAGTAAATTTATTAACAAAGACACCTTCAGTCACAATTTATATACATTTGAAAATAGCTATTTTATTGTTATAGGGAGCCATCCTTTTCTCCTTGGAAGTTCTACAGGGGAAGGTGCGGTAAGGAAACCACGTCCAAATCTGGAAAATACAAAGTCATTGTAAGTCCAGTCAATTTTTAGTACTAAAAAGCATTCAAAAATTTGTAATCATTGCCAGTAAAATCCACGCCTCGTACGAAAGGGCACAATGTAAGCCATATTTTAATTATTATTATGTACACAAATACAAAATATAATAAAAAATTCAACAAAATGTATATACAGTGATTCAAAAAATTAAAAGTGATTCAAAAAAGTTTAAAATGATTCAAAAAAGTGAAATTTGATTCAAAAAAGTTTAAAAGTGATTCAAAAAAGGTAAAAGTGATTCAAAAAAGTTTAAAGTGATTCAAAAAAGTTTAAAGTGATTCAAAAAAGTTTAAAGTGATTCAAAAAAGTTTAAAGTGATTCAAAAAAGTGATTAAAAGTGATTCAAAAAAGTTTAAAGTGATTCAAAAAAGTTTAAAGTGATTCAAAAAAGTTTAAAGTGATTCAAAAAAGTTTAAAGTGATTCAAAAAAGTTTAAAGTGATTCGAAAAAGTTTAAAGTGATTCAAAAAAGTTTTGAAACACCTTTTTCTTTTTTGAATCACTTTTAACTTTTTTGAATCACTTTTAAACTTTTTTGAATCACTTTAAACTTTTTTGAATCACTTTTACCTTTTTTGAATCACTTTTAAACTTTTTTGAATCACTTTTACCTTTTTTGAATCACTTTTAAACTTTTTTGAATCACTTTAAACTTTTTTGAATCACTTACCTTTTTTGAATCACTTTTAAACTTTTTTGAATCACTTTAAACTTTTTTGAATCACTTTTACCTTTTTTGAATCATTTTTAACCTTTTTTGAATTTCTTTTAACTTTTTTGAATCACTTTTAAACTTTTTTTAATTTCTTTTAACTTTTTTGAATCACTTTTAAACTTTTTTGAATACTTTTAACTTTTTTGATTCACTTTTAAACTTTTTTGAATTTCTTTTATCTTTTCTTGAATCACTCTTGAACTATTTTAAGCACTTTTAACATTTTTGAATTTCAGTTAATTTTTTTTAATCACAAACGTTTTTGCTTATCACTTTTTTTGAATCATTACTTTTGTGAATTTTTTTAACGTTTTTGTTGAATTGTTTTGAATTCCCTGGACTTTTTACCTTTTACTTTGAGGAGTTTTCATAGTTGTAGTTGGTTCTGTTAAGAGACTGCAGTTTACTGTTTAGGCACTGAGTTCATCACCCCAGTGCAGTTTAGACGTAGGTATAGAGTATGTTAAAGAAGTTTCCCACAATGAAAAATTTCATATGTAATGTATTTTAATGAAGTAGGTAGGTATGTCTTTTTTGTAATCGATAAGTTGAAAAATAAATAACTCGATAAGTATTTTTTTGTCACCAATTTTGTTTTGCTTCCTATGACCTGTGTTTCATTATACCTAAATGACTATCCCTCAGGGTAGATCAGTGACCTTTCTCCAAAGAGTATTCGGTCTTCGCATAAGTTTTGGATGGTTAGCGATTGAGTAGGTAGGTACTGCTAGAGACGTCTAAAAAGTGAAATCGGATTGTAGGTATATTTTGATTCGGTAAGACTATGAAAGAAGGGGGACTGACAATATCCTATCATTGATTAAACAAGTGCTTGTTTACAATGAAGGTATATAAGGTAAGGAATACATAATAAAACTTAAAAATTTGAACTGTATAGAAACATACGAAGGTAATGAACGTAATTTTTACGTACGTATACGTAAGCGATATGCAACGCTTGCGCATAGTCGCAAAAGTTGAAAATGTTGCAAAGTTACGTACGGTCAAAGTAGTATGATCTTTGGTTTATTGTAAACTTTACGGAAACGATACGAATATGTACGAGTTATGGTTTATGAAATATTTACGTATACGTTCATTGTAAACAAACACTTAGTGTGTATAATCAATGATCCTAGCAAGGGCAATACGTATTGAAGCAAATTTTCGTATCACGACCATATTCTCGGTGCACAAAACTTTACTTTTCGTTTATTCCATAATCTGTTTCATTGCTTGACCAGTGGTGTACCTCCATTGTACTTATTGTATAATAACAAAGCAAAACTTGTTGAATCGTTCAAATGTTGCTTCCACATTTTAAAGTAGGTACAAACCGCTTGAAAATTATTTAAAAATTTGTAGATGGTGCCCTTGTGCATCTACGCCTCATATTTAATTATTACCTACTAATTTTAGTCTTAGATTTTGCCCTGTGCTACATACAGGGGGTCCCAATTAAAAGTTGAACCCCGAATACCTCTGTGCTCGACCACGAAATTAAACCCCATTCGTTTGATTCCATTAGGTGGGTGGCACATAATTCCATTGCGTTACAAGAAATATACATTATTCCAATGGAAGAATTAATTCTAATTTGATAAGGATTAAGGCGTAGTTTTATAGGGATGAAGAGGGAGATTAAAAAAATAAAAGAAGAATTGGTAAGGGAAAATAAGAAAAATAAGGCAAAGATTATTAAATAAGGAGAGAGATAAGTTTTAGTCGGAAAATAAAAAGGATGTTTGTATAGAAAAATGAAAAAGTATAATTTTGCAGGATTCATTGAATGGAGTGAAAAGGTAGGTAAATAAACTGAAGTGGAAAAAATAAATGCAAAATTAAATTCGGGAAGTTTAAAGAAAATTGCGATATTTCGAAGGTGTATTCATGAAAGCGAAAATAAGAAAAAAAGCTGTTCCTAGTTAGGTACAAAGCTATAAGCATCCAGTGTTCTGAGTCAAAGGTGGTCTAATTCGGCTAAATTTTTTAAAACAAGGTAAAAATGTGATTGTGCCTCCTGATTTAGTACCGTCAAACTACTATTTATTACCAACGCTCATAAAACAATTAAAGGTTTTCAACAATCAAGGCATATGTGCCGTTCAGCAATACTTTATAGATCAAACTGAAGAATTAGGTAGGTACGTTTACAATTACTGTATAAACGTTCTACTATACAGGCTGTTTCACGCAAACCTAAAAGTATTCAGACTCTATAATTTAAATCTGCAAATTTGCATGCCAACATAGTTTTTTTTTAATTTATCCAGTTAAGACATTGTCAAAAATGTGTATGGACATGTCACAAATGTACAGTGAGGTATTCACAAACAATACAAAGTACAACAAACAAAAACTATTAAAACCTACGAGTAAAAAATCAGAGGAGAGAATATAACGGTGGTGGGAAAATAGCATAGCATGCGACAGTTAAGTCTCCATCATATTACTTTCTTTGCGCTAGTCAGTTATGTCGACTTGACTTATCATAAAACAGAAGAGGCGATGTCAGTTTTGTTTTACTACACCACTGCCAATAATGACGCGTTGCCCCCCACTCTTATAACTTCCTTTTTGTCCATATCCGTCTCGACCCCTTTTAATGCAAGGTTCCTTTCTTTTATTTTTTACTCGTAGAAAACATACTAAAAATCTATCGACGGAAAATATTATTATATAATCATCACTTCCGGTTTTGCCGGATGTGGATAGTAACTTTCTTATTTTAAATATAGAACTAGGTAGATATTGCATTTTCGAAATTATATGAAAATCTACATCTTTTGATACCACATTTCCTTATACCCAGCATCAAGGGTTTTCAAATTATTAAAGATTTGTCCAAATTTTTGACATTATTGTGATATAAACTGTCATGAACAACAAAAATGATAAAAATTATAACCATAAACAATTTATGTCTGACAGATCTGCGATAACGCGTTTATTTCAAGGCCTCCTAAGAAAATTATGCATAACGCTCACAATGTTAGAAAATCTAAAATAAAACGAAAAGCATAACAGATAGGCATAGGGAATGTAATAATTGATCAATGTAGAATTTTCTCGACATTTAAAAAAAAATAATAGCAGATTCCATTTGTAAAAATCAACTTTTTAAGGTTCAAGCTATTAAACTTGACCATTAATTTCAAAACACCCTGTAGAAGGGCCATCAAAATTTAAATCATTAGCGTGTTAGCATCACGCCAGTATTGTTGATTTTGGAACACTTTTTGAAAGCGCTAAAGAAAAGCAGCGAAATGTCAAAAATTTGGAGAAATCTTGTTGAAAACTTTTGATGCTGATGGGTATAGGGAAATGTGGTACCTACCTATCAAACGACATAGATTTTCATGTAGATTTCGAAAATGCAATATGTAGGGTGTTTTATTTAAAATAAGAAAGTTGGTGTCCACATCCAGTAAAACCGAAAGTGGAATGATCACGATAATATTTTCCTTCGATAGATTATAAAAAAATATGTTGGTATTCAGATTTAAATTTAAATTAATGGGAGTCTGAACACTTTTAGGTACCGGTGAAATAGCCTGTACATACAGTGCTATTTATTAAGAAGTAGACATAGATATTAACGTGTATTTTTTTCTCTGTGTCTTTTAAATGACAAAACATATTCTGAAAGGCGCCTAATTTTATGCAACTAACGTTTTCTTCAGTTGAATACAACACACACGAACGATAATAAAAATACAGAAGCCAAATCGGCAATATTCAAATTAATATAACAGCGAGATCTTTATTTGTTATAAGAAGTTATTTTAGTTGCATAAAACTAGTGCCATTCAGAAGAGATTTTCGCATTTAAAAGTAGACAGGGAATAACAATATACATTCATGCCTTATGTCTACTTCTTAATAAATAGCACTGTATACTATCATACTATATTACTATGTTGAGAAATTATTTTAGAATATTATGGTGTTTTATATGCTAGATTACATACAAATTAGTAAAACGTCGAAAAAAATCACCAAAAGTTAAAAATTCTATCAAGTCACTTAGTGGTAAATATGAATCGAATTGCCTATGACATTACTTACCAGAAAATTTGTGATTTTCCATATTGTAGAAGTTGCTTCGGAAAAAAACAATCTGGAATACGAAATTTGGTGGACAGTGCTCACATCTGCAATGTAGTAAACATATAATGTAGCCCATTAGGTTCAATGCTCTTACCTTTGGCATTTTTCTGACAATGCGGGCGCGTTGATCAGCGACCTTGCTCCAAATGTGTAACCGCACAGTTGCTCTGTGTCAATTCGAAGAATATTTGGTCTTTGCAGCAATTTGAAGTGGGTAGCATAGTGTCGTGGTTTTTGGATTCATCAACGTGGTCACATATATGCTAAAATGATATATCCTGTGACATAAGTATATTACGGTAAGGTGGGAAATTATATGTGTCAAAGGAAGTAAACCAGATAACAAACAACGTAGGTAAGTATATAAAGGGTGGATTTATGTTGGAGCCGCGCTCTGCATTAATGTGATGTTTCGATACGATTAGCGTAGGGCTCATCGCTCATTAGTCATTACATGAAGTTTTACATCGTCCTCGTAAATATTATTAGCTATACTTAGTACTGTTATTTTTAGCACTTTTACCAACTAGGTAATACGTTGGAAGGCGTATTATGGCCACTATATCCGTCCTACAGATTTTAAGATATTTGGTTCGTTCTTTCTGCATTCCCTATCTTATAGCCTCAATCAAGAAAAAGGTTATTGATAATTAAATTGCGCAGAGTGCGCAATGCTATCCAGATCCTTCTTATTTTTATAGGTATTTTTTGGAAATTGTTGCTTCAAGGCAGAGCTGGGAAGTAATCGATTACAATAGTAATCAGTAATCGAATACAAATTTTCTGAAGTAAACAATTACTGTAATTAAATACTTTTATGACAAAGTAGGTAATTGTAATCAGTAGGTACTTTTTTTGAGTAATCATCCCAGCTCTGCTTCAAGGATCGGTAAACATAAACATAAATAAACCAAAGAATTTCATTTCCCTCTCAACTATAATAATTTTACATATTTAAAATATTGTGCTACCTTTCACTGGAATTAATGTTTTTATTACTACAGCTGTTATGTAACGGAGGCCGACATTCACACCAAGGGCTCACGGTACGAAGAATACTCATACTATATATCAGTTCTGTTAATGGTTTAGATAAGAGCTCGGGGGCCCGCCTTTGGCTAGTACATGACCTGTCTAATTATAAAATGGAGTTAGGGTTTCCGAGCCCCATTTTATAACAGTACCTACTAAAATATGATATTAAAATTCAAATATTCAGGAGTCATAAAAATATCACAAAATAAGAGATGGTAGCAAAATACCACTGCAAATAAATTCAATAAATGTATTTTGCCCTCACATAAAATAAACAAAAACCTCCCATCCATGGTACATTATACAAAATCTCCCAAATACCCTAAACTATCTAACCACCCTGTAGGTATATGAATCTCAAATGGAAAGCACCCACACCTATGGAAAATTCACCTCCAACTTTCTACGTAACAAAACTATAATACGCCCTAAATTATCATAATATCGCATCCTGTACAAGTAATAAAATTTCACCTAGTACTCGTGGAGATATGCCAAGGACGAGAAGATATGCCAAGGACGTTAAACGTCCTTGAGATATGCTAACATTTGCTACACTATACATGGAAATGAATGAATGCAATTGCACAATTTGCAAAATTCCTACAGAAACGTAATACAAAATCTATTAAATCTACAGGCAGCCTAGGTATGATAATTACATATAGGTAATTACAAATGTAGAAAATAAAGGATACATATTTACCTAGATTTGTGAATCAAACACATATTCTACTACCTCGACCACAAACAACCACACAATAAACGACTAATTAATATACCCCCATGAAAAGCACGACGCGCAACCCCTCGCCAACTTCCGCCATTCAAAATTCGAATTGTTAAGATTCGCGGTTAAAAATTTACATTGGCGTAACTTGCGTTTTTTCTCGATAAATTAAATGCATCAAAGCGGGAATAATTCCAATTTAAAATTGCCATATACCGTTAACATCTCATTGACGCTATTATCGTTGGTCGATGACTGAAGAATGATCCCTTAAAAACCGGAAAAAACTGGAACCGAAACCGAAAATGATTGTAGTCACAGAATCGGAATCCTTAAAAAATAATTCTACCTAATACATTTATGGGTTACAACCCCTGGTTATATATAAGTATAAATTTTAATTCACTTGGTACTGTTTAAGTTTTTAAAAGTACTCGTTCAAATTAAAGAAATGCAATCCAGTTGCAATGAAAAGTCAAATTAATTCCTTGTAAAATAGGTATAATTAGGCACCCATTCAAAAAAAGTGCGCTCATTTCCCTACTCCTCCAAAACTAAGGATTGCGTATTTTAATTTATTTATATTATATACAGAAACATGATCTACGCTTTCTTAAGTGATCAAAACTTACCCATTCCACGGGGAAAATATACATACTAACGGAGCACATACAACCGCACTTACTGGCGATTCATTCGCGAATGAATTACCTACATACGTAATATTATAACTTCAATGCCGATAAGCAGAAACAGATGCACGGTGTAAAATAAATAGAGACGTGTGAACCGCTCCCTCAATTATGAATCAATTTCACGGCCGTGCAATTTAAGAAAGAGACGGCAACAGTAGGTTCAGTCTATCACACTTCCGCTAATGGAGTCTTATAGAAGTTTTATTAACCAAATCGCGAACGCAGGCAAACCGAAAAAGACACGAAAAAATGTATAGAACATAAATTCAATAAATTGCAAAGGATTAAACTTCTTGCAAAAAAAAACACGAAGATCGTTTTTTTAAATTAATAATTTTATTTTCGTGATGTATGCAATACCTTTGAATGCGTTGATAATACGCTAAACGGTAAGATTGACACACTTCATTTTTTCTACAAAATTGCATGGCCTACCATGTGCGCAATAAAATATGTTTAGATCTCGCGCCATTATAGCAGAAACCGAAAATGAACGGGATAAAACACTTTTTCTTAGGTATAGATTTTGACCTGTAAAATCCAAAGCAATTTTTAATATTGTTTATCATTGATTCACTCTTTTGAAATAAATTCATTTGCAAAAATCATCATCCATTTATGATCACCCCGTATCTGCAGTTTTTTAAATTTAGGCGCCATTTTTTTGGTTTTGTTTACCTTCTATTCTGTAGTTTTTCATCATAACCTTAAAATAATGACTAGCAACTAGGAATTTAGCAAGAAAACTTCTAAAATTAGGCAAATGGATGCAAATGTTGATTTGAAGAAATCATGGATTATGATAAAACATACGTTTCCTATTTTGGATAATAACTTTAATTGGGTTTGCATGTAAAGTTGCTTTAAATAGTTATAATTTTATGTTTACTTGCAGCCCTATGCCCAAACCACGGACGCACAGTTATTCGAAACAATAAACTTAATTAATCGTTTTGGACTAAATGCTACAATTAAGTCGTTAATTATAAGTAAATTTGAAGAGCATGTGAGGAAATTTGTTGTTCCAAAATTTTGGGCATTTTTCACAACCGATATCAACGTTGGCGAAGGTTTCGGCAATTTCTTTAAAGCGGTTGATTATTTGTACACTTTCTTCACAAATCATATCCATTTAATTGGCAATACTAGTTTGCTTTGCAACAGTAAGCCTATTTACAATGCCGAAAACGCCACAGACAGCTTAAAATTAATAATACGAGCCACTCTCCTCTCCCAATTGCCGTTAAATTACAATAAGATCATTGAAGAGTTTTATGAGACCGCTTTAAAGTTGGAAAACAACGACGACACCGCCTGCCCGGTTTGCGGTAATGAGCCGGAGTGCTCGTGTTTAATTTACTTTCACGCGACCAACTCCAAATTGGTTGAGTTAAAGTTGTTGGAGCCGCTGTGCGGACAGGTGCTTACTTCGTTGATCTACGGCTACATCGAGTCCTACATCAATAAGACGTGTAAGGACAATTTCGATAACTCCTACATCGACGCATTGGAAAAGGTTAGACGGCGTTTGTTTTGTAAACGATCGCGCACCTCTCTCTCTCTCTGTTTTAGTGGTTGGATCAGTTTATTATTAATTGGTTGCGGAAGGTGTACGGCTGTGACGGTTCCTCTGAATTGCAGGAGCAGGAATATAAGCAGAAATTAACAAATCTTTTGTACGAGACGTACACAAAAGTTAGAATTAATCAACTTTTCAATATTATTATAGGTAATAAGTAATAAGCAAAGTGGTAAGTGGTGGTCTCTGCCATAGATAGGGATTTCTGTCACTGTTACTCATTAGGAAACTGAACATTAATATTCATATCAAATAATAGGCTGCTCTATGCATCCGCGAGAGTGGGACAGAGATCCCCTTGTGGCTCTCTCTCTGTCGGATCACGCTGGTCGACGAAGCGCGCGTGCCAGTATAATTATTATTATTTATAGTTCACTGTCATTAGATCATTACTGGTGGGTTTATAGAACCCTTAGCTTAGATCATTGAGAAATAGCGAATAGTAACAAAGGTATGGTTCCATTGGTTAGCAACGCACAACAAACCTTTGTTCCTATTGGCTATTTTTTCATGATCTAAAGATGCTAATGATTGTATAAACTCAGCATAAGAAATACCCAATAGAAAGAAAGGTCTGGTTTCGTTGGTTAGCGACGTACAATAAACTGGGTAGCGCAATAAACTTGGCTAAATCTTTATTATTAGTTCACTACCATTAGATCATTAAGAAATAGCCAATAGAACCAAAGGGTTATTAGCGATTCAGATTAACAGTGAGACATCTGGTGGCAGAATATTGTAATTACTATTGGTGGGATAAATAAGATCGCCGTTATTAACAGTGACCAAAAGTACTCAATATTGCAATTTTTATAGCTGTAAAAGTATCTATACTTTCATTTGCAATCATGTAATTACACCTTAAAGAGCAAGGATAGTTTAAAACGTTACATTTTATCACGTTATGTTCGAGAATTTCAAATGTGGTCAGTACAGTATAGCAACCAAAAATAACGATAATTTAAGAAATCGTCGTCTTAAGTCTTTAATTGTGAACAGTGCAATTACACAAACAACAATAAGGATAAGTTAAAGAATCATCGTCTAACGCATAACATTTGTATACTCACGTGAACATTATTTTCCAATCGAAGAATACCCCGAATCTTCACCGGCTTTAGAAGACTTAAGTAAATGTCTGCCAAAAACGGACCTGCGTCCCCTACTGACAAAGAAGTTGCAGAAGGCGATGGAAACGCGACTACTTCACCCTGGCGTTAGCACACCCGACATACTAACCGCATATGTAGCGTCTATCAGGTCAATGAGGATCTTAGATCCGTCAGGGTTACTACTCGATGTCGTCACGCAACCGATGCACGAGTACTTACGCAGTCGTGAGGACACAGTGAGGTAATTGTAGAACTTGAAGGCCACTTCTGCAAGTCTGTGCGTAGGTGTGTCGTTAGCAGTCTCACAGAGGAAGGTCCTAATGATCTAGCTGAAGAGTTGGTAAAAGGCGACGCTGTGCACGTCGACGAAACCGCAGCGTCAGACGAAGACACTGAAAATTGGGAGGCGTGGATGCCCGATCCTGTCGACGTCGATCCTAGTAAGTGTCTTTGGTTCAAAGCATCCATACCATAGAAATTTGCAGGTAAAACTTCAAATATACGCAGAAGCGCAGATATAATATCAATGTTAGTGAGTGTCTATGGCAGCAAAGAGCTCTTCATAAATGAATACCGCACCCTCCTAGCAGATCGCTTACTCTCACAGTTTTCGTGCGACACCGAAAAGGAAATACGCTACCTAGAACTTTTAAAATTGCGATTTGGCGACTCCCAATTGCATTACTGCGAGGTTATGCTGAAGGACATCAGCGACTCCAAACGGATTAACCATCACATTAAACAAGACGCGAACTATACCGATAATAGTTTTCCTATATCAGCATTGATCGTATCGGCGCAGTTCTGGCCCCCTTTCAAAGATGAACAGTTAGAATTGCATCCGAAAGTGTTGTCCCAAATGGAGACATTTACCAAAAGTTTCGAGGCTTTGAAGGGGAATCGGACGTTAAGCTGGAAAAACCACCTGGGCGTTGTCGACTTGGAGATCGAATTGAAGGATCGCGTTCTAAACTTGTCAGTTACGCCGGTTCATGCCGCAATTTTGATGCGATTTCAAGATCAAGGTGAGTAGTCAAAGGAATGATACCGATTTAGCTAAAGTTAAAATTCAAGACGACTGGTGTTTGGATAGGCTAAGTCGCACACTGCATATTCCCCCTATTATCTTAAGGAAAAAAATTAGATTTTGGTTATCGCACGGATTAATTGACGAATTTATGAAGGACTGTTTTTGTCTGGTGGAAGAGCACGATACCAACGTGCCAAATCTTAATGCAGATGTCGTGCTTGATGACTACGAATCTGAGAGCGTGATGGCTAGCACACAAGACCAACGCGAGGAGGAGCTCCAGGTATGCAAGTATAGTAGAAAACCCTTTCAAACATGTCAAGGTCTAGTTGATAGTTACTTATCGAAAACAAAAGGACTGCAATATTAAAATTCGTTTGTTTCAGACATTCTGGTCGTATATCATCGGCATGCTGATGAATTTGGATTCTTTGCCTTTGGAGAGGATACACCAAATGTTAAAAATGTTCGCGTTCCAAGGGCCTACGATTGAATGCAGTTTACAAGAGCTAACCCAGTTTTTAGATAGAAAAGTTAGGGAGCAAAAACTTGTTTTTTCAGGCGGTTTATATAAGTTACCCAAAAATGATATGTTGTAATTTTTTGTTTCTATAATAAATTTTTGTCTAATTGAGATATTGTATATGTATAAAATCGGTACATTACAAGATTCAATAATAAAGGGAGATTTTCGACTAGTAGCCTGTGTCCATTAGTACTCTACCACGAACTTATAAATTAAGATGGACTGCTGATCAAACAGTTGCCTAGAGGTAGAAATGGCCCTAGCATGGGCGCCGCCGTGATGTGTACATTTTAGTTATTTTCTAGGGGAATTTTCCTAGTGCAAGTTTTGAGACTATTGCAGCCTTGGAAAATGACATGTGTCACAGTAATTTATTTAGAAAACGTGAGGTAATGCTTGTTTATTAGTTGATTTGAATTTCGCGCCATATGAGTGCACATCATGGCGGCCCCCATGTAGGTGTCATTTGTTAATTCAGCATTAGCAGTCCATCTTAATTTATAAGTTCGTGTACTCTACCCAAACTACTAAAAGTTAAGTCTTTCTTCGTTGCGAGTTGTGAGATTGCTTTCCGGTGGTAGTTTATCCGGTTGACATGGGTTAAGCCTACCTCAAAAACCCGAGTACATAACGATTTCCGATATAATTTCCAGGCACTTTATTTTTGATTCCACACTGCACCCCGACACTCTGTAGCGCCGCCCCGTAGAAATGTTCAAAAAATGGCTCAACCAGTATTGTAAAACACTTTTCTTCATGTTTTTCTGAACACTATGCCGAAAACCGCATTTCGATACAAACTGTTTGCAAAAATGTAGAACGTTTGTCCTTATTTCCCTCGCCTAAAGTAATTAAGATTTAATTTAATTGTCTACCGATCGCTTATTTGTGTGGTACATGTTTGTTGTTTCATTGTATACATGATTGAACGAGCCCAAGGTACGACCTAGATAAGAGTTTTCATGTTAAATTTTTTTATTCTGTTCCCGGAATTACATCAGGTGTTAATTAAGAATTGGTTTTTTTAAATTCATTGAATTTTGGAGGCGGTTTTAAGACTGCTGAATTTTTTCAAATTAATAAAATTTGCGACAATATCGAGATTTTAGCCGTGAAGGTTGCTTTAGAAAAATTATCTTTGAAATAGTTAGTACCTTAATTGAGCTAGTTGGACAGGTGCTTGTGGGTGATTTAGTGACAGTCTGCCATTGAAATTTGACTCCCAACGTGGGACACATAGCAATACCTACCTTATCTCTTCTTCCCTGTCTTCTTCAATTGCAGCTTTTGCCTTAATTCTTAAACGTCAGTAATCTACTACTTGGAACGTTTGTTCCGTTGTCACCTTTTACACGAATATTGGGTGCTTTTCTTGAAGACAAGCTCGCCTTTTGTAGTGTTTAGCCACATTGTATGCTCTCCAGGTCTTCTTTTTGGTATTTGTCGCAGAAGGTACCGCCCCCCCACCCCTCAACCTTACGAGGGTCGAGAATTTTGGGGGGTGAATTACTCTTTACCGTTGCCCTACCTCCGCGACGTTACGTCTGTTGTAAAAAACCTCAATCATGTAAAAACTTAAATTTTATACATACGTTTTCTGGACTCATTAATATGTCTACCCCATCTCAGGCCTGGTTTACAGCTACCACTTATCACCAGGAAAGTTGTACGTGTTCAGAGATCAAACAAACCAACCAGCGACGAAATAAAATAAGCCAATGAGATACTTCGGGACGTGGAAAAACAAACAATCCTTAAATCATTGCTTGCAGAAAATTTCTCCATGCTACCTTAATTTCCATCTGCACTGAAATAACATTGCCATAGTTCAACACAGATTCGAAAGTTTTCAATTTACCGATTTTGACATCAACTCTCCCATGACCTACTCAAATCGTCTCATTCTACATGAAACAAATATTTTCTGAAAGACAGTATAAACAAGGCGGCCATTCACACTAAATTATGAATGTTATTCAACAGATGGACGAAGAAAAACCTCATTAGACATTAGGGGTATGTGTGACCTGTATGACCATCAGCAGTAAGAGTTGCTTCTACTCCTTCTGGACGGCGTACACAATTTCCGCTTACAGACCTAGAACCCCAATTAACTTTGTCACGATCTTTCATTAGAGTATAGCACGGAAAGCATCCTCCTGGTAACATTCTATGGGGAAAATTACACTGAAAGAAATAAAATATAAACAAATTATGAAAGGTGCCAATCTCATCTATTTTTTAGGTTGGTATTAGCATCATTTCACTTTAAAGTGAAATACAATTGCAGCATGTCACTTGGAAAGTTATTTCACTTTCAAGTTTTATTTAAAAAGATCAACTTTTAGCGTGGAAAATGGGCTTTAGTAACATATTTCAGAGATTTTCGGAAGCTAGTCAGAAGATAAATTTGACTAAGAAAATTTGAATGAATTAAAATTTCATGCACTACTTTGTATACTGTAGTTTTCCACTAAACACGAACAGTTTAGAAGTATGAAAATGAAGAATTCTGAATAGCTATTGGGTAAATGATATGTAGCACCACTGGACACTAACAAATAAAACATAGCCACCCAATGTAGTTTTTGTCCTTTTTTTGGTCCCTCCTCATATTTCAGTTCAGTGGCGTAGTCAGTTTTTCCAAAATAAATATTTTTTGAAATTAATAACCAAACTTAAAAGCATAAAAATAATATACAGTACGTCTCATTTAAACTTAAGCATAAAAATAATATACAGTAGGTTAATTCGAAAAAATATTTATTTTGGAAAAACTGACCATGAAATAACTAAATTCTAAGGGTTTGTGAAACCGGGCCGCCACAGCAGTATTCTATTAATCAGTAACTCATTGTAGATGTCTAAATTAATCCAGGAGGGAATGGAAAACAAAAGTAAGTAAAATTCATAGCTACATTATTTAACAATCAACAGTAATAAATTAATTATAAATATTAAGAACTAAGCGGGGAGTAAATCAAAGTCGTCGCTGACATGAACCATAGGAACATGTAATTCGTCAATAGATGGCGTGGTCTTCGCATCACACAGATTCAATTCTTTCAGCTTCCACTCCCAATCCATCTTTTGAACGGCATGCAGAGATTCCGCTTCGTTGTGATGCCTCAAAAGCATATGCTCCTTTATTTTTTCCCATTTATCGTCGACGTCTTGCAACCAGCTCAAAAACAAACGCCCATTATACCTCGACCTTGCGTTACGATCTTTCTCTTCCTGCTCGGGCGTTATCAAGTTATACACCTCTTCGTCCCTTAAAATCGTACACACGGAGAACGGAAGCGACTGGTTGGCCAAAGCGCGCGCCGCTCGACCGTGTACCCGTAGTATCTCTTGTTCGACGGACAGTACTAATTTTTCTTTCTCTATCACATGCTTAAAAAAATTCGGTTAGTAATCGATCAGTGCGATCGAAAAGTCTTACCTGCATTCGTAATCTGTACCGCTCCTTCTCCTGCTCACTGTACAGGTCTTTCATTTGCGCGGGAAGATTCGCCGGAATGGTTATGTTGGGCGTAGTCGGCGCGTTTCCGGCCAGGACGTAGGTGCACCGATTCATGAGGTAATCCTTGAAGCCCTGCGGGGGCTTAGGCTGTACTGGAATTAATCCCTTACGTCGCTTGTCAATCTAAAAGAGATGTAGGAATTTCACAATATTTAGACAGAAAATATCTGATTGGGTGTTTGTGTTTTGTTTTACTCTGTTAAAGAACATTGCAGTTATAAGAAAATGATAGGATTTTCTCTTTTAAGGACATTAGACTTTTCCTTTAATTTATTTCAATCGATCGCATGTGCGTGGTGTGCAGGCCCTGAGTGCCTTTCTTTCTAACAGCATTGTTAATTGAGTTTAATGGAGCTAATTGGGGATGTTTATGTCAGTGGTTTTTTCCCAGGGGCCCCCCCCCCCCCCACATATATTGACGTACTTGTTTCCTAATGTTCAGAAACAGTTGATAGCAATTGGTTATGGGTTGTTCGTGGGGATGTATCTCGGAGACGGCGGGTGCCTCGAGCGGTTCGTGCGCAGGCGGCGGTACCGACGTTTCCTTGCTGGGCTTCATCTTTCGCTTCCTCGGATGTAGTTCGACGACGTTCATCGTCGCCGTGGAATTAACGCCGGAAGTCGACATGGTCGGTTCAGTATCGCTGCTCGTCGTAACCTGCAAATCGCACGCGCATGAAAATTGTATAGCGAATCGCGAGCACAGCGTTACAATATTTAAGAAATACCTGAGCGTCAGAAGTTTTGGATGTAGTAGCGGCGGAAGTATTATGTATAGTTGAAGTTGTTGTCTCAGGTTGGTTTGAAGGTGTAGAAGGGGAAGCAGATGGGGATGGTGAGTGAGATCTTTGAAGTTGTGGAGAGGAATTATTGCTACTTCTGTCAGCACTACCTGGAACAGGTCCCGAGCGATGCGAACTTCGCAATACTCTTTGATGGTGTCCTGCTCGCTTTAAAAATAATCGTTTCAATTCGATGTGAGAGTTTATGAATTTCTATGACACCGATGCGATTTTAAGAGTAATAAGCAAATTAGCAACAGGTGACAATCTGTAGCAATGATGAAGCAAAGTGATGAAAAGATTGTGGGTGTTAGTTTGATGGTACAAACCTGATCGTCCGAGCCGGCGGTCTGCTCTTTTTTTTCTTCATTTTTAACGGCGGGAGTTTCTGTGGGGCTTGTCGTGCCAGAAGTGGCATCTTTTTCGGACGATTCGTTGTTAGAGCTAGCTACAACGTAGGGTAGTGCCTGATGAGAGCGTTGCGAATTGTTTTTTCCATTACGCGTAGATCCGCTCTCTTGCTCGCTGGTACTTTGAGGTATCACAATTTTTAACGGCGGTACTTTTAGATCTGATTTACCGTCCTCCACCTCCTGGTCGCTTGTTGCCGGTTTAGGACTGGCGGGTGGAGTTTTTCGTTCTGTTGATTTAACGGAAGCGGCGGTGTTTGTTTTGTTTGGCGCCGTTGTTGCTTGCTTACTTAGCTGTGCCTTGTTAAGACCGACGTTTCGCTGCGGCGTCGCCGCCTTAGTTTCTTTTGCGGTGTCATCTTTGCGTTTTTTTTTCTTAGATTCATCGTCGGCGGCATCGTCAGCGTCTGCTACTTCAGAAAAAGTTCGCTTCGCGTTTTCCTCTGTCGACTGACTTGTACTTGTGGTAGAAGCACCATCCTGCAGGTCTTTCTCCGTCTCGCAGGAGTCCTGCGGCTTATTCTCAGGTGATGGACAGGAATCTTTCACAGATTTGAATTCGTACACGTCATCTGTTGTTTTTGAGGAATCCATCGTTTCCTCGGTTGTGTTCTTTTGTTTGCTGTCAATGAGCTTCTTTTCATCCCTCAGACGTGGTTGCTGTCTTGTCGATATGGTGGGTTCTGTAAACAAGTTTTCCTTTAAAATAAATTAATTGTGAAAGATAATAATTTATGCGCGCCACTGTCACAGCTATGCTAGTGCCTAAGCTAGTGCTTTGTTCTAAAATTGATTGTTCAGCATCTGCTAATGTACCAAATTGTGTAAAATGTCCATTTCTTTTTGTTTGATAAAACTATACATTTACAAATATCCATGCCCGAACCCAGACTCGAACTCGCCTCCCCTTTATCATTGAGTACAAATTATGGTAATATTTTATTATGTAAACCTCCTTTTAAATTTAATATACAAGACAATGGTATTTTGCCACTCCCTTATTGTGCATAAGTGCCAATTGATCACGACTCCTTAATTTTATGTTGGATACTGTTATGTGATGGGCCTCGAAACCCATGTTGTATGCGAATATTATACCCCTGAGACAGGTTATGTCCCATCCAAAGGTGGGTGCCTGAACTCAAATCACAAACTAAATCCCGGCTCTGTGAAAGATGATGGCACATTATTTTAAATACTGAGGTAAAGTTATGATTTCGACAATGGTATTTTGCCACTCCCTTATTGTGCATAAGTGCCAATTGATCACGACTCCTTAATTTTATGTTGGATACTGTTATGTGATGGGCCTCGAAACCCATGTTGTATGCGAATATTATACCCCTGAGACAGGTTATGTCCCATCCAAAGGTGGGTGCCTGAACTCAAATCACAAACTAAATCCCGGCTCTGTGAAAGATGATGGCACATTATTTTAAATACTGAGGTAAAGTTATGATTTCGAGGGAGATCAAATTTTCCGATGTTGTCAAACAGGGTGAAAAATTATTGACCTGCGTAGCTCAGATGAGTTTACATTAGTAGCTATAACTTTGGCTACAAGGGTCTTGGGTTTGAATCCCAGGTAAGGCATTGTTGTTTGTGATTGTATACAGGGTGGATTTCAATGTAAAATTCATAACATGCTCCCCAAATTATTTTAGAGCAAAATTGTACTAAGGTTTTTTGTAGAAAAAAATTTTTTACGCTAATCAACCGTATTAGTTTTCAATTTTTTACATAATAAGGACGGAAAATTGGAAAAATAAAACCCCCATCTTTTTTCAATAATCTGTGATGCCATGGAATTTTATAATACAAAAACTACGCCAATATCAGTCATGCCATGGAATGTCTGCTATAAAACAAATCAAATTCTATCAAAAAAGTATTATATTTAGAACAGCGAATTCAACATAAAGAAAGACCAAATTACTAAAAACGGTTTCCTAATATAACAATTTACAATAAATGTTCGAATAAGTCACCATTAACTGCAAGACAGTAACCAAGTCGATCATAAAATCCATTTCGAGCTGCTGCTAATTGATAACTGGATACCTTTTTGTTTTAGAAAACTCCATGGCATCGCAGATTATTGAAAAATATGCGGGTTTTATTTTTCCAATTTCTAATTATGCAAAAAATTGAAAACTAATACGGTTGATTGTCGTAAAATTTTTTTCTACAAAAAACCTTAATACATTTTTGCTCTAAAATAATTTGGGGAGCCAATAATCGCATGTTATGAATTTTACATTGAAATCCCTATGATGCGTTATGGGAGTCACCACCCTGTATAGTCTATAGTGTGTTGAGCGGGAAGACTAGCTCCGCCCACTGTAAAATAAAGGCAATAAAAAAAAACTACTATACTTAATGTGAAATTGTAAAATGCAAATTGGAGAAGAAGGTCCCTTAAGATATTTCCGTGTGAGTATGAGAGCGCAACTCTGATTTGAATTCGGATTGATTGTTTTTGTTATTAGCGGTTTAATTAAATTTACCCCCCCACCCCCCAATTTTGTGTTTCATTTTAAGTGCTCTCAGTGGTGGTTTGTTCAAGTTCCTAAATGCAATTAATATTTAAAAATTGACGAAGCTAAGTCAGGTTCTAATATAATACAGTACTTGACGAGATATTAAAATACTTATACTGTACTACTGTTACTGAAATTTTCACACCTCCCCCACAAGATTTTGGAATGGAGGGGCGAAATTTGATTCCACTTACCCTCCCAAAGTATCAAATGAGCTTGGTTGTTACCTTTTTTAATTCTCTAATCGCAGGAGTGTACCAGTGGCGTATTTACGGGGGGGTGAAGGGGATATATCCCCCCCCCCCCAGAAGAATTGAGTTATCATCATAGCTATTAGATATTTAGGTAATACTCCGCTATCCGCTCCGCCCACTTTAAAATAAAGGCAATAATATATAGGTATATATAGAGAGCAATTTTGGTTTTAGTTAAAGTCTAAAGTCACTAAAATCTAAATATTCTGTAGTATTCAGTATTCACTATTCAGTGAGCGATCAGTGTTGGCAGTCAACGGTTTGGCTATTCGGCATCGATCGGCAATTCCCTACATTGATGCCCAAAATAACAAATAGGTATCAGGTACTTGGTACTGCTACTGAGATGAGGTACCTGCGTCCTGCCTTTCACGAAATGACGAAAATAAGAATTTTAAATTTTAAAAACAGGAATTTTTTTTGCCCATAACTTTTGATTGAGACGTCTAATCGAAAAAGTACGAATCGTTTTGGATTCTACGCACCCAAATTAATAAGAAAGTTTTTTCCCGAGAAATTTTGGTGCAATCGATTTTTGGTAAAAAAGGAAAGTAATAACTGCCATTTTTTTGCCCAGAAAAAAAAATTGTCTCAGATCGACCGGAAAAAATATTTGCTTATAGAATGTGGCCTGTAGAATCCATAATTTCAAACAGTTCCAAGATCGGACTACTAGATCAAAAGTTACACCCCTTTGAATTTTTTGTCGAAATTGGTTTTTTGCCCATAACTTTTGATGGAGACGTCTAATCGAAAAAGTACGAATCGTTTTGGATTCTACGCACCCAAATTAATAAGAAAAAGTTTTTTCCCGAGAAATTTTGGTGCAGTCGATTTTTGGTAAAAAAGGAAGGTAATAACTGCCTTTTTTTTGCCCAGAAAAAAAATTTTCTCAGATCGACTCGGAAAAAATATTTTCTAATAGAATGTGGCCTGTAGAATCCATAATTTCAAACAGTTCCAAGATCGGGCTACTAGATCAAAAGTTCAAGCCCTTTGAATTTTTTGTCGAAATTGTTTTTTTGCCCATAAATATACCTATTATTCAAAGTTTTCGTTGACTAATTAAAGCAAAAGCAATAAAGGGGCCTGTCAGCAGTAAGAAATAAAATACCGTTCTAATCTAATCTTTTTCGCCTGTGCAACCCAATTTCTATTTCTTACCCCCTCCCTCCTCCCCCTTCTAGTACGCACTGGGTGACTGTATGTGCCACGAACTTGTTTAATCCCCCCCCCCCCAGAATAAATTTCTACGTACGCCACTGGAGTGTACCATACAGGATGATTCACATAGCCCGTTCGGTTACAGTTTTCAAATTTGCAGTTGAAATAGAAATTTGAAATAACGAACCATTGCGACCATTGAAATAAAATAATTTCAAGAAGGAAGTGGAAGATCTTGGTTTTTTTTTTGGAAATTAGAAACATACCATTTTCTTTTTTGAGCTATTTTATATACTTTATTATGAATTCAAAGCACCTCCCTGTCATACTTTTTGACATGTCAATTTTTCTCTACAAAATTGAAGATGCAAGGGTCCATTTAAAAATTCATCATCTCTTAATAGTCTAAGGAATTTTTTTGTGTGGCCGCCCAAAGTTTTGAAAAAGTTTCCAGCAAAAGCAAGAATGAATGTAGATTTAAATTTTAGTGCCACTTTTATTAATATTCGGTATGCCTATATCCGTTAGTTATTCAGTTACTAGCATTTTTTAAAATCAATATTCTTATTTTTCATTGGGGGTAGTAGGCTTTGGAAGCAATCCTTATATTTTGAATGTCCTTCGAATCAAATGTCATACAGCATTATCTTAGTGTTCATGTTCCCCCTCCAATAGCATTTTTCTTTAAATTTCGTGTGTCCAAAACACATTTCTCACCTTCACTAAAACTACAAAACTTAAAAATGTCTAGAGGCGGCGCTAGTTCTAGCATCTTTTTGACATGGGGTCACCGATTTTCTTACCTCTATTACCATCAGACTGACATAGATTTTTTTGGTGTCATTTAAATTAAAATAAATGAACTTTAATGATCAAAATATCTGTGACAATTCTTTGACAACGTTTCCTACGTTTTTTTTAACAAATCAAACATTTATTTTGCAATCAATGGTCCAATACTTCAAACTTTATTTTCGCTTTTGAAAAATATAGCCATTGGATACTTAATATTTTTAGAATACTGCAAATATGACAAGGAAAATTATTTTCATTGTCCTTTTCATGTATAAGTACTTTTTCTTAAATTTACCAAGCTCCTACCCCATCAAAAGACTACAATCAGAGCCCTCTGCATGTCGGTCAAGTTACTATCATGAAAGGACGCAGTAGATTCCCGACAAATAGTCGGGTCGCCTGATTGAACCGATAAAATTAATTGGCAAACAAGATACGAGTTACACGAGGCGATGGATCAAATGAAGTAGCACAATTTGTGCTTAACAAAAATATCGATCACAATCACTTCTTGGAAATGGTGCTCCACATTTGTTCCCTTTAGCACAGGTACCTACGTGTGGCGAGGTAGTGGGCAAGTTTCCCAAAATCGCCCGGCCCAGACTTCATGTATTACTCTCAATTGTGTTAAATAAACAGTATACAATTCAGAGTTCCTAAGTGAAAACAATTAAAAAATTGAGGGAAATGAATTGTTTGTACCCCATCCTCTAAATAACCGGTTTTATCCCTATATTTACGAGACTCAATGGCCACTTTTCCTTCCAGAGGACTTAAACTGCAATGAAGAACGAAAAGTGACAGTACACAATTTAATAATTAAATGTAGTCGGGCTCTTGCCCCATATTTTATAGTCATTATACCGTTTTCCATAGGTACATCTTTTTTGGATTTGGGAGGTAGGAATTGTCTCATAACTTCTGTGACATTTTAAATAATCACATCTGCATAGTCAACAGATGAATCATGACACAGTAACATTGCAAGGTATCTTGATTCACATTTTAATTTGGAATAAATCATGAGGGCTTGTAATAATCAAAATCGATACCTACAGGGTGATGGGACATTCAAGACACGACCAATAATTAATTAAATGGAATATTTTTCTTCGTAGCTAACAATGAGAAAGGAATGTTGGCATTTTATTTATGAAATTTGTGTAACATGCAAATAACAGTACAATGCAAAACGCGAATTTACTAAGAAGGTAATGTAGATCATTAGAAGGGGGTGCGAAAAGGGGCATTCACCTAAATTCAAATATCAATATAATCTATAAACATGTCACGGTATTTTCACCTTTAATGGTGCCTTCCTGCCTCATCCTTTTGCGAAGTGAGAAAATTTTTGCGCGAAATAATGTAGAAAATCGAATACAAGCGAAAACAAAATGGTGATTTCTGCTTACCCGACAACAAAACGCACAACAAAGAAACACGAAAGTGAAAAAGATTACCAATTCTAATCGAACGTACCTTTATAAATCTGCGACGCTCGTCGCATCTCAGGTTTAGGAAGCGGTCGAACTCGTTCTTTTCTTTCTATGCGCTTGCACGGCCGCTATCTCTCGTTATTCGTCTCGTCTCACCACAAAAACAATCCGATCTAAAATTCTTGCGAATACGAACCCAAATTTGATGTAAATCATCTGGTTTTACGTCGCCGCCATATTGGCGGGAAATTCAAATTTATTTATTACTATTATTACCCCCAACACGAATTTCACAACCAAAATAGGAACTCTCAAGTGATCAAAACACTTCAAATCCCACTTGAACTAGAATTATTCGAGACCCACCTGTTACTGCATCGGAATTAAGAAGTAAGGCGGCAACACTCGGCGATGATACATCAAATGGAGTTTTCCCTTTAGAATTTTTTGCACCGGTATCCGCTCCCTTTTCCAGCAAATACTGTGCGAGTTTAAGGTGTCCGTTTACTGCTGCATCATGTAGTGGTGTATCATCGTCGAACCCTCGTGCGTTTACATTTGCGCCGGCCTGTACTAGCCTGCACGCAACTTCGAACCACCCGTGATTACAGGCCTCGTGCAGAGGTGTCCAACCTACAAGCTACGTCAGATACAAGTCGTCAACATAGCGCATTACCTGCGAAATCCGCAACGTTCGGGTCGGCGTGATGCGACAGCAGCTTACAAACTTGCTCGACGTCCCCCTTGATCGCGGCCAAGTGCAGGGGCGTCTCGCCTCGCTCGTTGCGATCTTTCGATCGCGAGGACGGACTTCTCGAATGCGAAGCCATCTGCATGAGTAGGGCCATTTGCTGTCTCTCCGACATTGGCGTTGAGGTTGGTGTCTTGCTAACCGACGAATGTATTTTGGGCCGAACTGAAGATGGCATTTCACATTTAAAAAACGGGTCCAATACAAATAAACATTTGTAAGATAACCTAAAAAATTAAAAGACGTTGACAAACCGTACGATACACTTTAAGTGATTGTTTAGGGAAACTTGTAATTACTTTGGAATTGTAGTTACCATAAAATTAATAATAAGGCACTTCTTTATCAATTAATCTTAAAAGTTACACTTTTGAGCAAAATATCATATTTCGTGAAATTTATAATAGATGGCACGTTGGCACCATACGAAACCATGTGTTTTACAACGAGTTAAAAGGTAAAGGAGATATAACATGAGTCAACTTATAGTATACATACAGGGTGGTCTATCATGAGCGGCTACAGAGAATAACTGCGAGACGTTGGGCATGCGTACAACACATAATTTTTGTTCGGGACGACACAATAGAACTGCGAGAATGGAGTCCAAGTAGGTGTACATATTTTCAACCTGGAGCAATCAGCACCTATCTTCGCAGAATAAAATATACCTGGTGTAAATTCGAGTTAACTCTAAAACCAAAAAACGTCTCTATCTGAGACTCACTTTTTGCAGCCAAGACAGGCCCTCCACAGTCCTTTGTATGGCCCTTCCGATACCATTGTATTGTAACTATTATATATATTCTTATTTTTTTCCCCTTTCAATTTCAGCATTATTAGATTTATTTATTTAATCAAATTTTACCGTTAGATCTCTTCTAGACTTCTAGCCCTATAGGAACTTATACCAGAGTTTTATAGATTTTTCCCAAAGCTTTCTAAATCTATTCCAAGACAGACCTAAGCCTAAAAAGCCCTGTAAAGGGCCTAGCAATCCCGGGAGACCAGTTGCAACCTGACAAGCGCTTTTTCTTTACTCTCCTGGTCATTTTATCTATTTTTATACTTAACTTTTCATAAATCCAACAGCAATGAATTTATTCAATGATTTCCAAGAGAGGCCACCAGGACACCCTGAACAAGAAAATAACCTACCCCAATAATACACAGAGAGCTAAGAATTATGGCATTTATTTCCCAAAAACTTTAAGATATATTTTACTTGCCGTTAAAGTAGCATTTTTGAAAACTTGCGACATTTCAGTCAATATAACATTAACACTATGATTGTTACCCAATTCGTTGACATACCCTGATACGCTCACCACGCCTTTGGCGGTAAAATCGTGTAGCAACTTTATCGTCCTTCCCACCTCCAATCCAATACCCTGAAGATTATTTGGCAACCTATCGACACCGCTATACCAAATTTCGACCGCCTTGTCTTCCAATGACTTCATAAACTCAATTTTAGCGGCAGTTAAAACAAACATTGTTAATAATAACAGGAACGAAATCGCAAAAAAGCGTTTAATCGAAGTGAAAACACTCGGTTTGGTATGTTTCTTGTTTTTGGAAGAGTTTTTCTTAGAATTACTGCTTTTTTCCGCCGACTTAGTTACTGTGGCGGCTTGTGCAACGTCTTTCACAGGTGCAAGTTTTTCTTTCTTTGGTTTCTTAGCCTTCTCCTTCTTCGATTTTTCCATATTTGCCTGCAGGTTTTTCTGTCGTTGCTCCTCTCTAAGATTCTTCTCGTGCTCGACTTTCTGTTCGAGCTTAGTATAAAATGCAACAATATTCCTCGCACAGTCTTGACACTGCTTCGTTTCGAGGCAAGGACCTGCAATATTCGCTATTGCAGGAACCAAGGGGTTGTCTTTTAAATCCAGCCAACGCAACGCCCTTAGCTTGCTGAAGTTCAGAGGAAGATGCTGCAGCTGATTTCGATACAAATCCAAATGTTTTAACTTGACTAAATCTCCAAAGTTGTCTGGTAACTCCGTAAGTTTATTTTTACTAAGATCTAACTTGGTCAGACAATGTAAAGTAGAAAAATTCGTCTAAAAATGTTAGGTGAAATTTGACCGTCTTTGACTGCCGACACTTACTGGTAACGAAGATATGTGATTGTTTGACAAATCTAAGGTGTGCACTTTTTTAATCGAAATCTAAAAGGATAATCACAGGAATTTCTAAGCGAATAAATCGTAACTCACGATCTCTTTAATGGGGACCTCTTGTAAATCTAACATGCTCAGATCCATTTCTCCATCTTCGACCTTGTCTCTTACGTTCAGTTTCTTCGCCGATGGAGACATTGCTTGTTGTTCGGAAGGGGGTATATATTCTACAACAAATTTAGTTATAATACCCATTTTGTTTGAAAGTTGTAATGAAAGTAGTAGTCAAAAGGTCAACCTACTAGATTAATATTAGCAAAATGGTTTAATTTTTAACCATTGAAGTAACGTCGGTGCCTTTAAATTTCACTTTTCGTTTGAAAATTTTAAAACACGTCAACAGGAAAAACTGGTGACGTATTTATTGGCAATTGTCAAATATCAGGTTTCTTGCTCTTTTACATACAGCGCATTTTTCATGCAAATTTTCTTTTGTGCATACTCTTGTAGATGGAAATGGTAGGCAACACACCATGCTGTCCTGTATAGCAGTCCGTGAAACAAAATGGTTGCTTTTAAACCTTCAAAAGCGGAAGTTTTTTTACTTTCAAGAAGAAAATAAATTATCAAATCTGCTTAACAATGTAATTGCATCTTAAATTATTAGCATATTAAAAAGGTTACCTCTTGCGTATACTTTGATACTTATACCATTGTATTTACGTTTATAAATACAATGCTTATACCGTCTGTGTATCTAAAGCTCAGAAAGTACACAGCCTAGGCAATAACCTAAAACTACTCTGACAAGCGAGTTTGTAGCAACAAGTTACCATAATATTTATTTTTTAAATAATTATTCTAAACAGATTTTGTTTATGAATGGTGGGTTTATTACAATCATTTATCATTATAGTTCACTAACCTCAGGATACAGTGACTTTATAAGGACAGTGGCGACAACTTATCATAATCCGCCATATTGGAGCTAAAAAATTGATTGTAAGATCAATATACCTTGTCATGTCAAATTGTGAGCGTAGAATAATAAATGTCAGTTTCATTTAAGTAAAGATTCTTGTTCAAAACGAACGGCGCAGAAATGATCGTTTAAAGCTTTGCAGAACAACCTATGGGAAAACAAATGCCTCCCAAATTCAAAAAGGTATGGGTATATGGAAAACGGTATAATAAGTATGAAATATGGTGCAATATCCAAAATGTACATATAAATAATCATTAAATTGTGTTTGACATTTCAGTGTCTTCTGTCACTTCTTGTCCCCTGTCGCGTGTTGCTCCTTCCGGACTTAAAAGTATTTCTTTAGTCTCTTAAATGGAAGACAAAACACGTTGATCTAGTCCACGGAGTACAAGAGATCAATATTCCATGTGCTCCAGCAAACATGAAACCAATTCAAACGTATTTACGATCACAATTTTGCTGCTAAATTTCGGATAAGCTGCTTCTCTAACCAGTTTTCTATCTAAACTCATTAGGTATTTAGGGCTTCTGAAAAAAATTTTACATCAATTACCACTCGTAAGGTTAGGCACAGTTTTACATCTAAAAACACTAAGCGAATTACATACCTTATAATATCGTAATAAATCCAAACTATATGCGTCTTTAAAAATCGAGTTTATATAAAACTGGAGACGGAAAACGTAAAATAAAGCAAATACAAGAAGCAAAGTGTAAACTAGTAACATGATGCCGTGACAATTACAGGTGACACTGTCAAAACAGTATAATTAATAATTATAGCACGGAGTGCACCGCGTCGTTTTGAAGGTTTTCTATTGGCCAGTTTGGAATTTAGCTCCAATATGGCGACCGGAACCAACGACCAATCAAAAACGAGATACCCTGTTGTCGCCACTGTCTCTATAAAGTCACTGTACCTCAGGATGGTTTCGTTGATTAGCAACACACAATAAACCTTTGTTTCTATTAGCTGTTACTTAATGATTTTTGATAGTGAACTAAACTAAATAAACTGTGCATCGCTACCATCGAAACCAGACCTTTGTTTCTATTGGCTATTTCTTAATGATCTAATGATAATGATTGTACAAACCCACCACCAAAATGTCATACATTTGTGCCTTTTAGACCAGCCGTTCAATATACACAATTATTAAACATTCCATATACAGGGTGATTCCTATAGTACCTGCCACCGTTTGGGAGCGTGTAGGTGGTGCGTAGGGGAGTATTTTGATATAGGACACTTGGGGTCGGAAATCTAAAATAAGGGTGCCAGAGCCAAATTTACCTTCTGGAATTTCGCGCCTGTAGGTAGGCAACCCAACCGGCCGGCGGTGCACACGGAGCGATCTCAGGCGGCGATGTGTGGCTGACACTTGATCAGAATTTTGTTTAAACCCACGAAATCCCGTCTGCAACGACGCGTATCAAGTGAATAAACACTATGGCAATAGTATAATAATAGTTGGCTAGATGTAGGAAGTGCATTGAGAACAACGGTGGCCACGTTGAACACTTGTAAACGTTATTGCTTTTGACTGTCGTTTTCCCTCCTTCCCTCCCATGTCGCTTCCTCGCGCTAACTCGCTCTGCATCGCTCCGCGCGAAACGTCGGTCGGTTGGGTTGCCTACATACAGGCGTGAAATTCCAGAAGATAAATTTGGTTCTAGCGCCCTTATTTTAGATTTCCGACCCCAAGTGTCCTATATCAAAATACTCCCCTAGGCACCCCCTATACGCTCCCAAACGGTGGCAGGTACTATAGGAATCACCCTGTATATAAAAAAACCTACGCTATTTTTTATGAGTATAAATAAATGTTTTCCTTCCTCATTTTAGTTTTCGAACTGTTCAAGTACTTAAAGGGTACAATGGAAACAATTGTTAAATGCAGACATTACGACTTTCGAATTTCTCATAAAAGCTGTAATATTTATTACCATATGTGGCCCCGTGTTTACTTTTCAAAACGGTCACAGTGTATCCTTGTAGGTAATGGAACATTCTTATAATAAAATAAACGGTAATTACCTACAACTTAATTAGTTCGTTGCCATTTCTCTCTAGTAAATTTACATAAAGTACAATTATGGGCAAAGTAACCGGGTCATATTGCTATAGGTACGTTGTAAATGGTCAATTAATTGAATTCTTGGTTACATAGATACTGATATTGTAAAAGTACTTTTGCACACAAGGGTGTTCCCTTAGGAGCCGGCTCTCCCTTTTGCAGTATACTATACACTGCGTAGATAGCTGGTGCTTGCGTGAAAGCTCCTGAGTACCTATTGCTTTCCAGTTTAACACCTAATAAATCCTTGAAATGAATTACTGAAAATGCTGCAGTACAGAAAAATGTAACTAGAACTCGTACACGAATTTTACTTTACACATTTCTTATACCTATGGAGATGAAGTGAGACGGTTTACTCAATGAACAATATTACTATTCCTAATATGTATTTTATTAAGCTAAGTACCGTACAAGTTTGCTACTTGCCAGATTTTCATTACCCTTATTAAATATAGCCACTTAGGGCGCCTATAAAATTTACATCCCATCATGAAGGTAAAGGTCCTAACTTGAATAGGGACAGAGACGAAGCGGCACATCCCTGAAGTGTTAATCTCATTGTATTGTTTTTAAATAGTTTACGCATAATTAGTCGCCCATCCCACGATTTATGTAATTAATTAATTATGTGCGCGGAGGGAAGGGATTATCACGTTCTATATATAAGACGCGCGAATACGACGGCAACGCGCCACTGTAAATGAACACATTTTGAAAAAAATGTCATCAGTAAGTGAACGTTTGGAACGTAGGAATTCCATTCCTATTATTTACACGAGAGGAACTCATTATGAAGTAGGCTACGATGTGGTAAGTAATTTTCATATATTATCAGTAGATAATCCATACCTAATCACGCGCCAAGATTGTTTTAATTGTACCCCTTACTCAAAGGATCATTGGTCAAAATTTAATTAAAAATTAGATTGGTGTATGATTTTTGCTATTAAATTGTGGAACAATGACAACAAGTTTTTTTGCCGATGAAAGATGTCGTAATTCGTCGTTTGGCCTTCACTGCGGAAGGATTTCCATAAGTAGATGAATTATATCCAATTATATTTTTTTGGAATTAATTTTTTTTAACAAATAATAGATAATGAGATTAAGATGTATGTAGGGTTTCGCAATATCTATTTTTGCACTGTGACCTACTTGCAGATCACATCCTTTTTCCAGGGTTTGTTGGAAATTGTTAGCATAAGTTTACATATCATTTTGAAAGTTTCAGTTGAGGTCACTTTAAAAAAATCGCTTGGTAAGACTTACAACCGCTTATGCGGCTTACATTAAAAGGTATTTATTGTAGGTATATCATGTTTGTAAATGTTGTACACATTGAGATTATAAATAATCCGTTTCTTATCACATATTTTCGCACGTTGGCGTTGAAAGGAACTGAGTATGACGACCGTTGTTGTTAAGATGAAAATGATGTTCAGAACTGTTGACGTATGACGTCCCTACTATGCATATTTAGCAGAGCATTTAAAGTATTGATATTGCTTTAAGTATGAATGAAAAATCAATATCATGGGAAAACCGAAAACCATAAGAAATGCACAACCGGACAAATTAGAGAAAAGTTGCGTATTTTTTGGATTAGTATTTATTAAAGTTCCGAAATTCACCATATTTGGTTTTGATTTTGTTCTGACCTTGGTTGAAAAGGCACTTTTTAAGTTCACAAAATGGTGCCCACAGATTTTCACTGCAACGTTTCGTCTTTGAGAAACCATCATCAAATTCATATTTTTATATGGACCGGAAAAAAGGTACACACTATAGCATTTTTTTTATTACCAATAGGGACAAACATGGCAGATCGTTTATAAGATATGTCATTTAAAAGATTCTACAATTCATTGGCGTACCCAGGGGCGCGGGGGGGGGGGGGGGGTTATTGAACATTTGCGGACATATTTTACAGGTTCTATAAGGCCGTTTTCGGTATGTAGGTACCGAAAATTATGCATTACTCTTGGCTTTCAATTACCATTTTTAGGCTTACTATTTTCTTCATAATTATCTACCTGATTGTTGATTTCTACGTCGGCATTCCTGAGTGGAAATCGCCAAATTTTGGATTATCTCAATATTGCGCAAAGAAAATTAATTTGGAGGAGTGCCACCACCATCTTATCATTTCAAGCACGCTATAGATGAGTTTCTACCTTACCGGCAAAGTTCATTGAAACCAAACACGTTATCTACCTACACTAATAATCTGGCATTTACTTCGAAGTTGTTTATATCTGGAGATTTCAAGATAGTAGTCAAATATGCCCAACCCAAAGTATGTGGAATCTAATAATATATATTTATTCCAAGAATTACATGGAATCCCATGGTACGAATTCAGCAAAAGCTGCTGTTCCATATGCTATTTGATTAACTTCAAAAACAAGACACGCCTGCGTGTGTTTCTATGTTTCGGCCCAGCACCTTATTGACACGTTTCTATTACAGACAACTTTATTTGGACAATAAGTGACGATAGCATTGCTGTGCGGGGTAGATTTAATATATAATTTCCTACATTTTTGCTGCGTACACTAACACTAATGACTTTATTGTTGTAGGGACGTACATTTGCTGCGTTAATACAAAATTTCCTCGAAATATGTTCAACGCTAAATGAAGAGTTTATACCCGCCTACAACACTCCGGAAGGGAGGAAAGCATACGATGACACACTACGATCTGTAAACGAGAATTTTCCCCAGTACATTAAAGAGTTGGAAGGTACAGCAGATGGTGCCAAAGTTCCTTTTTATAAGGTGCGTTAGGTTTTTGGAGCGCAGGCTGCTTCACTTACTCTTACAGCTCTTCCTGCTGCACATGGACAGGATAATAACGGTAGCGGCGGGAATTGAAAATGAAACCTTGCCTGTTGGGTGTTCATCGATCTGCCTCAATCAAGGAGAACAGGTAGGTGCACTTCAATCACAAGTAACTCCAATTGTAATTGAAGGAAATACTTGGACACACCGAAGACGCAATCAGCGAAAACCTTAATCTCTACTACTTTGTGTCCGCCCACATAGTAACAGACCGACCCCAAGGAAAGTGGAGCACCACAGAGGAAAAATTTACTTCGCTTTGCTACCCTGGACACTTACCCGGTTATACCATGAGCTATAACCACCATGGCCTAATATTTTCGATCAACACACTTAGCGCCACATTCGTTCAAGCGGGAAGGACACGTAATACAAACAAATTGTAATGCGGCAACAGAAATTTTTGATTTCTAGCACGCCACTTTTTGACACGCGCGCTTTTGTCGGCCGAAAACTTTTCGCAAGCCGTACAGATATTGAAAGACCCCGGATGCGGGGCGGGCGATGGGTGCTCAGTCAACTTAAAGTTTGTTAACGACAGTGATAGACTATTTTACAACATTGAGATGGGGCCAGTTGTGGCGGACGATATGTCGCAACTTAACGTGGCGGTCGCAAGTCCTGGAGAAAATCTAATGCACTGTAATAGGTAAATAGTAGAGTGGGGTCTATGTAACTCTGAATTAAGACAATATATAATAAACCTACAAGAAAGTTGCAGGTGCATTATATAATCCAAAAGGCATCCATTTGAAGTAAAATAAGCCATTATGCGCATACATTCACAAAGCTTGTAAGAAGGTATTTTTTCTGTTGCTATTTCAAGACTATTCCTTTCAAATTATTTTATGAAATTCAAGAAAGGTTTCCTGAACTAGGTACTTTCAAGTCAACAGTAATCTCTACTATGTAGCCCCTTTAGAGGGTGTTTATCAAACACCTAGTCTGTGGGCCCTCTCAAAGCTGCACAACCTGCCTTCAAAAAATCAGATCGCCACCGTCAGCAGCCTGCCAACTCCAGATGAATTTGATTATTGATGCGATTTATTTCCCTAGGTACCTAAGGTTGGCAATTCCTGAAGAGACTGGTCCAATGAGGGACAGCAGCGATGCAAGATTAAGAGTTCTAAATGAATATCCCAAGGCGCTAAAGAAAAGTGACGTAATCAAAATGCTTTCCGACCAAACAGATTCGAGATACACGGTTTTTCAAGAGACAAACATTCAAACCATTGCAGTTGGTAAGTTGATGTAATCGTGGGAATTTTTAAAATGCGCATTCTAGGCATATTTGATTGTCGCGAAAAAACATGGAGCATCTACTCAGACAAAGCGAACCAGAATGAACCGCTAATTGTATTACCACTTGTGTTTAAACGTTAAAAGTTTATTACAGTATTACAGTTCCAACAATGTACTAATTATAACAAAAATAAAGATACTACCATCTCGACAGTATTAGGATTTACTTCGGCCCTATCCCCCCTTGGTTAAGGTTTATAGATTAAGCGTCATGCAATTAAATCCAGCAACCATCGAGAATGGTAAATGGTAAGTGATGCTCTCCTTTAATAGGAGAGGTTTACCGTGATCATCCGCCGCCAGGCATTGAACAATCGTCTATGGTTGTTACGCGACCAATCCGCTTGGGACCACCTCCAGGTCCTCCACCAGGACCACCACTTCTTCCGTTTCGCGATTTATCGTCAACTCCAACCAGCGTTTTAAAACTGAAGATAAAAATGCAATCAATGTGTCGACATGTTCGGCTTTTACTTACAACATAATGAAGAAAGCGATGATACCCCAAAATAGTGAGACGAGGCGCTCCAAGCTCCATGGGGGAGATTCCTTAAGTTGCCCTCCTAAAAAAAGATAACCTTCAGAGTGCAATGTCATACCATCATTTGGGTTTTTCATTTAATTGGTCCCAATAGTGTCATTCTTACTTACCTGTTACGTAAACCATAATTAATTTTTACATAAAAGATCTAAATTAAACTAAAATTTAAAGAAAACTCGCATTTGTTGGCAAATTGCAATGAACTTGTATGTTTCATCAGTTTCAGATAAGATTGCAAGCCTACCAACACAAACAAAAAAATCATTTGTGGTACCAATACGAAATTGATACCAAATAAATTCTACAGGGTGCGCTTTTATATGTATACAGACGTCAACCGTTTTCACCTCTGTAACCTGGAATATTCGACACAAGCGCGTTTTTAAAACGTATTGCAAAAGTTAGCAGAATAATGTTTTTGGTTCGAACTCTTCCAATTCAACATTTTTTAAAGCTTCTTATGAAATCTTCCGGTCTCTAAAATTGGCACACTTCTACGAAAATATCGAAGTATTGCCGTTGTCTAAACTCTCAGGTATATCAGATTCTTCCCATTGTCCGAACTCTTCCGATTGTCTATGTATCTAAGAACTAGCTCTCGAGATTCTTTAGTTTTTCTACATTCGTTAGGTCAGAGTATTAAGCTTTGACCGTAAACCACTGTAGATACTAAAAGGTATTCAGATCTTTTCAGATTCTTTCAATTTCTCTGATTCTAATGCGATTCTGAATTCTTCATATATTTTTTAGATATCTTAGTTTTTTTGTATCTTTGCAATTCTCCGATTTCTCTAAATTCTGCAGATACTTCACGTTCAATTCTTGCAATACATGAAAGATTCTTAAGGTTCTGTTTATTTTACGATTCTTCAAAATCGTTGATTGTGGACTATTCACGGACCTTAAACAAAATTTTAATAGACTTTGTTATTCGGAAAATATTGAGTTTTTACCAATCGAAAGAAAAATTCACCCTGTATACTGGGTACTGTGTCTACTGTACACCTAGTTTGCTTACGCTATTTGAGCCACAAAAAACCAAGAAAAAATTTGTTAGGTTAGGATTTTCGAAATTTTGAAAATTCTGCAATGAAGAAAAGACCATGGAGAAAAAACTTATACGAAAATCAAGAATATCCCGACAATTACACAGACGAATCATTTTTAAAAGACCTTCGAGTGAACGTGCATTTCCAACCCATCTCCCTGAAAGATAGCACTCTCGGCGCTACTCTTATAGTGCACGAATTATGTACTGTAATCGTGTTTGTTATCATTTACGTTTACTTGTACAACCACTGGAGTGAACCGAACTATATTTTTTCGTGGACTTGTGGTGCTACGCTGTTCTGTTTCGTTGCTTATCGTACTTTTTATGGCTCGATACGTACATTCGGGTACGACTTACAAACTGTGCTGCTGTTTTTAGTGTTCGGACAGCTGTTTTCTCCCATACTGTACACTCTAACAGACACGATTAGTACAGACACTATTTACACAATGTCATTCTTAATGATGATCGTTCACCTGATTTTTTTCGACTATGGACTTTCAGTGGCAGTTGTATCTAATAGTTTATCATTAAGCGCTGTAATATTTGCATCCCTGTGCCTGTCATCGCGCCTAGCCACCCCTTACGAAGCCTTCATACTAATGACAGTCTCAATAAAATGCTTCGTATTATTCCCACTGCTTCGAAATAAGATTAAAACATCGTTCCTCTTCACATTAATTTTTGTGATCCTTGTCGCGTACTTCCTCACGACAGTATCAATCTTAATGACCTACATTTTCATTAGCACCATAATTTTTATTAACGTAGTCTGCCCCCTTATTTTTATACGATTTCAAAAGTACAAGGATAACATCTACGGGCCTTGGGATGAGGCTATCGTTCAAAGCATCGATATGACTGAATAGATTTTATTGCAGTACAAACGGTTGTAAAAAACACGAAAAATAAAGATCATTTAACTGGTACAAACTGTATTAAGCGTTTTATTTTCCTTAGTAAAATTTCCACGAAATGTATGTTGACCTCTGAGCGGCCCTGAAATTTGCTGTAGTTAGCTTACTAATCAAGTGGGCCAGCCCTAATTGATGTATTATTTCTGTCACGCCGAAGTGGGAATGGGCATGATTAATTGGGTTGTAAGGGCTTTTTTATACATGGTAATGGTTCGTATACTGCCGTCATAAAGATGAACGCAGTATCTTTAAAAATTTCATTTACCATATACCACCAAATGGTTTAGGGTACGTTTATTTAGATGTGTAAAACAGATCCACGTGAACAAAAGATGTTAGACTATGGGTCAAGCGAAGGCACGGGGAAGGGGGAGTCTACCTATATAGGTTTAAGAAGAGAGCATCCGATACATGTAAAGACTGCGGGCAGAGGGACAACAAGGGAATCGGCCCGCTGGAGACTTGGTCTAGTGAACTGGGAAATACTGGACCCCAAAATATAGTGCAAATGATGCTGGAGAGCCCCAACAGGTGGTTTACAATAAGTCGGTTTATTTATGAGTGATAAGATTTACGCCAAGGAACATTTCCAAGTCGCAGAAGCGCTCTTCGAGTAGAAAGGGGTTAAATAAACTAACATTGTGACAAATAAAGAAGTTTTTCTTTTGGATCGCCAAATGTAATCGTTCAAGTTCCCCAAAGTTGAGTGGCCTCATTGGATTGCGCATTGGGCGACAAATAAAATTTTGTGTACAACAATAGGCCGGGAATTTAGAGACAATTAATCGGTTCATTTATCCGCAACAAAACCTGCTGAATAAATTGGGCAAAATTAATATCGACAAAGCGGACCATTGCATTCCTGCGCATAATCACGATCTCGAGTATTACTTTCACGAAATTGGAGACGATTTGCTTATCAACATTTTTGTTTTCTATTCATCACGGAGTCCCATCAAAGCGATGTTTCCACATTTCTAAAGAAAGCGGTAGAAAGCAGATAGGGTCAATTGTAACCACTTCAATAATAAAGTTATTCTAAATTTGTCGAATTGTATAAAGTAGTGGTCGGTTATTTTTAAGAATTTTTATTCATTAGGAATTTTTTTTAAGTACTTTTAATATTCCTAAAGGAATCGATCTATGAGGATTATTTGCACAGAACAGATTTGGTATTGCATATACTGATGAGAATCTAATCCAAGTAAGGGACTTTGCTTGATTTCATTAAATGAATTAACAGATTACCTTAAAAAAGGTACTAACCGAATCCGATTGAAAGGTTGCATCTTAGTCAACTCTCTCATTTCGCCGTTCAGGCGACATAGCGCGATTTTCTTTATGACGGCAGTATAATCGATTATTCCAGAGAATAAAAATTGAATATGCCTTACTAACCGGATTCATATCCATCCCCATGGTTCACATTTATTTATGTACTTACCTCGGTCGTTTCTATTAATTGCCTACTAAAACTATCATTGAAGACGGATACTAATCCACGTTTCAAATTACTTAAATCATCAGTCGAAACCTTCCAAGTCGCTTCTGATGCAGATGCTAAAGTTACTACAACACAGAAAAATATTAAAGCAGCCGCCCTAATGTTAACCACTTACCATTTAAATTAAGACTTCCGCTCAAATCGGGAAGTTCGCCATGTCGCATTTTGGGAATCGCACGCAGCATATAATAATCCAAGTGCAACCATAAGATATACAACAAATTATCGATCAGAAATGCGCAATAATCGAACTCTTGCCTCTTCTTCTTGAGCTTATCCGCGATAATATCGGCGGCGTTCTCCCTTACCGCTTCGATGTTCTGTATTTCCGTGAGGTTCATAAACTTCTTCAGCTCGACGGTGGTCATCGTCGGAATATCGTTGCTCTTGCGTATCAGAAATTTTAACGTCACGTTCTCCTCGTGCCAATAATTCACGATGGTCACCAGATGCTGCACGACCACTCCTAGCGTCGTTCTGTCGGATGTCGTCTTCGAGGTTAACCCGATAAAGATGTCGCCCAAGGACGGGTGGAAGACGGTTACGTTTGCGCTGTCGGTGTCGCCGTTGGTGATGTTGCGCACGTACGTCATTATATTCGCTAGGATTTGAAAGACGAGTATTAAGCGCGGAGATGTTTGGAAGGTGATTGCGTTGGAGAGTAACAAATCGCGTATGACATCTTGCGTGAGCAGAAACCTCGGTAACAGTGCGAGCATCAGCTTTTGTATTCGGTACAGGCGCGAGCGGTTGTCTTGTACTCCTTCAGTCGTCTTATAGATGTACGACAAGTCAGACTTGGCGGTTCGCGCGATGATCGACGTAAGCGCCGACAGCTCCTCTAAGAAGTTTTGCGTTAATAGCGGACTGCCGGATCTCAGCACGAATTCGACCACGTCCAGATGACTAAGAAGAAAGTAGATAATCTGGGAGACCGCCGATCGGTTTTCCGAACTGACACTAGTAATAATTGTGTTGCACAAGTGGAGGGTTGGCGTGAAGATTTGCACGTAACGAGTTTCGATCGACGGTAAAAAGTTTTCCAAGCCATCCGGAGGGAGCTGCGATTGTTTGAGAATTTCCGGATGAGCTTGGAATACGTTCATGTTGCTCAGGCAGGACAGCATGCGCTCTTCCAATAGAAGCTCTGCACCAATTTTGGTACTGGCGTACTGAGACAGTAGCGACATCTTTGATATGAAAACGAACTGAGGGCGTAAGCTGGGCGGTTCCGGTTCTAGCATCAATTTGAGCTCCTTGTCGCTATTCAGTACACTTTCGATGATGTGCTTCAGATATCCTCGTTGGGTCATGTACATCAACCAGTTGATATCCCCGCTCATGCTTATGAGAAGGCTCAATGTCGACATTGCAAGCATCCTCACGACATCTCGCCCACTGACGCAGTCATTGCAAATGAGCTCGATGAGCTTGTCGCCGAACCCCGTGAAAACTTGGGCGGGAATGAGCAAAGTATGCCGATCGTCCATTGCTTCCGTTTTCGAGCTGTCGAGTCGACTTACATAGAAGCTCCCGTCGATTTGGGAATGCTTAGCCGGCTCACTGAAGTGTACGAACCGGAAGAACGTCGTCAGGGACGCGTAGAGATTAATCTTCAAATTTTGAAATGTGCTTTCGGTGCTAATCAACCACTCGATCAGGTAGGTCAGCACCAATTTTAGACTTTCCTGGTGGACATTGGCTTTGATAAACGTCTCCTCTTCTTTGTCCTTCTGCCTTTCGTGGCACTGGTACAGCTTCTCCAGAAGAACCAGGACAACGCTGGACAAGTGGTAGGCGATTTCAGGAAGTAAGCTGATGCGAGCGGTCTTCTTACATATAGCAACGAGCACGGTGAGACAGAGAGCTTGTTGCTCGTCCATTGACAAGATCTGGTAGGGTACATAAATCGCGATTACTTCAACGACCTGCCGCCAGGCGTCGATGAATTTGAAGATGGCATCCTTCGAGTTGCGATTGTTGTTGATGCTCAAAGCGTGTAAGAGAACCTTCTGGACTTCTTGCATGAGCGCCTGCTTGTGCCCAACAGCAGTTTGTGCGTGTAACGACCCAATTTCGTCAATTAGAGTGTGATGGAGCTTCTTGATGTCGATCATCTTCGGTTTCGTGTCAGTCTCGCAACTTTTGATCACGTTCTCCAACGAGGCATACTCAAAATGATCCCATTTAGGTGTCTCGATCTCGGTTACTTCCAAGTCAAACTTATTGAAGAGTGTTACTAGCAGTTTGTCAAAGCTCGCCACCGAGAATGCGCTTTGTGGACTACTTCGTACGAATTCTGGGGTTTTCACCAGCATATTGCATAGCTGCTTCACGTAGAATACTTGCGTGCCATCGCAGGAGACTTTCAACTCGATTGCCAGCGTTTTTAGTAGCCAAGACAATTGATTGAGTTGCTTGGTGCCCTCATTCGCCTTCAGCACGCAAAAGGTTAGGTGATCTTCGAAGAATTTTTGATCCCCGCGAAGATATCGCAAAATCGGTAGTGAGGTCTTGTAATTCGCGCACAATAAGTACAGTATGTGGTAGGTCGTTTCCAGTAGCGAGGGTGGCATTGTTTGTAGATCTTTCGAGACTGCACTTTTCAAAATGGTGAAGATCGAGTGTAGACACGTGCGCGGAAAGTCCAAGACGCCTGGTTTTTGGAAGATTGTCAACGACAAGTCGTGCGTAAAGTCGAACCCTAATAAGAAGTGGGTCAAATTGGGCGCCCCGTAAGATAAGCACTGCCTTAGCAGCCTAAATATTTGCTCTTTAATCGAGGATAAGATCTCCACTTCGTCTTTGTTGATCACTGCATCTAAGCACTCGACAAATCCGCTTCGTATGAGTCTACTCTCCTTTTCATTGGCCAACAGAATATTTAAATATTGCGCGTGCAAAGATGGCGAAGCGGTAATTTGCATGAGAATTTTAGCGGCGACCAACGCATGCTGGGGTAGTAAATATTGAAGGCCCATGTACTTTGAAATGTTTAGACAATGGTCGGGTTGTCCGGTGCGCGGATTCGGGATGAGCAAGAGCTTGTTGAGAGGTATCAGAAGGACATCGGTCGCGAGCTTCGAGAATGTTCGCTGCAACACAAGCGCGCGTTCTAAGATGTTCAGACAACACACGGCACAATCCTCGACGTAGCTTTGCCCGGGGAATCTGGCACACTGCAAAAACATTTTCAAGCACTCTTCGATGATCAGCAGCACCACATTCAAGAATTCCGATTTTGAATTCAGCGACAGCATCAGGTGATATCCGGGAGGCGAGTTGAACTCTTTGGTTTTTGAAAAATCGACGGCCTGCGGTTGATACTCGACCAAAAATTTGTTGAGCAGCTTCAGGCACGCTGAGGTTATCATCCACTTCTCCTCTGCGTTTTTATACGATCGAGCGTTAAATTTTAAGAATACCGAGTTCACTATAAATGTTAGGTATGGGTCGAATCCGGGCTTGCGAGGCCCCGCCCCCAAGGTACGTGGAATGCCAGAATCTGTCAATACGTCAAGCAACTTCAAAACGGCGTTAGTGAGCGGGTACTCTTCCATTCGTGACTCAATTTCATCTAATTCGGTTTGAAGACCACGTGGTTGGTAACTGGATGTGGTCGGAATTGTTACCAACAGCTGTGAGACCTCCAGGTTGTGCCACGTCTGCGCGGCCGTTTCTGGTGACTTTGATAAGGCCGCGAGCGTTAGTAGCAAATCAGCTTTAATTGTGATCGGAATCGCACACCCCACCAGCCCTAAGAGAATAGTTAAAGGTGTCCAGCCTGGGTGCTCGCATAATGCTAGTCGTGAGAAATCATCGTAATCGGCGATTGTACGAATCAAATGAAGCACGGCGTGCAGCCCTTTGATTTCCTGAGGAGTAATGCCTTTGTGATGCACGGCACGTCGATACATTGTGTCGGTCGTTGGTCCAATCTCGTGCCTCAAGTTATTGTAGTACTGATTGAAAGACATAAAGAAGTGGTCCCAGGAGACGGTAGCACCTCGACTCCCACTCGATTGTTTTAACAAATTAAAACAGTGCCTGGCCGACTGTTGATAACCCGCTAAGCTACTCAGCATGTCCAGATACGGCACAAAGAGCGACGAGGGAATCGACTCCCCCGCCATCTGGACAAAACGATTCAAGGAAATGGAACGCGGTGACGCGCGGTATACTTGCGCATCGTCTCCAGTCCAGAAGTCTAACGAATAATGCAAATTCAGTGGGTCCTTACTGTAGAACTTCGCAATTATATCCATGAAATTTTCAAAGTATCTGGCCAGGTGGCCGGGCGGCTCCAGACCTTCCTGAATGTAGGCCTGCATCACGCGCGCCACCTCATCGGATTTGTGACGCAACTCTATCACTTTCGGATACATCCGCACAATGAAGTCGGTTAACAGGCAATGAAACCGCCTCATCAAAATTTCGTCAGTATACAGCGTAACGCTGTTCAAAAACTTATTCTTCATGAACTCGAAGATTTTCATATCAATGGCGGCCTGTAGCAGCGCCGACTCCTTATCGGTGGCGAACTGCGAATCAGTGCTGTCTCGATAAAAACGTAGGCACGCAGTCGTTACGGCCAACCCGAATATACCCATCGACTGCAGGCCTTCGCTGACCCACTTTGGCTTCGAAGGCGACAGCTCCCCGCACAGCATCGGCATGTACTCCTTATCGGACATAATCGGAAGCGTTTGCACAACCTGCCCGCCATCATCCCGTAGGTACAAGACACTCACATCCATAACCGACAGCAGCGCCATCACCAGGTAAAAAGTCACATTATCAATATTACCCGTAGCATCTTCGTCCACCTTCAACTGTCGCATGTAGTTAATCAAACTGAGCGTAGGCTCACGAGGCAACCCGGACTGAGCGACCCACAGAAAAACGGTCTCGGCCAAACAGCAACGTATATCGTTAAATAAGTCGATAACCTGCTTGCGATGTCGCGGTCCTCCTAACGCGACGTTCTCTTGTAGCTTCTCAATTTCTTTGGTAAGATTCAAAGTGTGCAGCAGCTCAAATATGCGACTGAAAAGTCCGTTCTCCAGCAGTTCGTTTGTAAAGCTCGTGATGTAGTCGGACAATTCCGAGTCGATGTTAAAACTCCACGCGACTCCCTTGCGCGCTTGAACCAGCAATCGCAAGGAGGAAGCCACGCATTTGCGGCCGTCGTAGTATAATAAGACGGCGACTAGGCCTCTCGGTAAGCCGTAGTAGTAGGGCATTTGAGTGTGGGCGGTGCATAGCAGGTCTAGCGCGACGTACTCGTTTAGATCGTACATGTCGGAGAGAATTATTGCTTCTTGGTATAAGTCTTTGGAGAGCACCTGGTGGCCCAGTTCTTTGAGGACGATCCCGTTCTCGGCTCCTTTTTTGAGTTCCTCTCGACTCTTTGCGCTTTTGGGCTAAGAAAACAATGTTAGTATTATGCTGAATGTATAAAATTCAGCGTATCAATATTTTTGTAAATTGCAATTGCAATATACAGGGTGATTTATATCGAAGTTGCATTTTTTAAATAGAACCTCCTGTATATTATTGCATATTTCGATTTCTTTTTAGTTTGACTTTATGTACACATGATACATAAAATGAGTCGTTTAGCCGCAATTCGTCATTTTTTCAAAAAAGTGGATGTCCAATAAAAATTATAAAACTTAGAAGGCCGTGACTCTCCAGTGTTACTACTCCTGAAATGTACTAACATACCTTTTTTTTGTATTAAAAGAAACCACTTTAATCAGTCAATTTTCAAAATTTCAATCAAAGGTAAGTTGATTTTTCTTAAAGGGAACTACCAAGTTTTTTTTATTGGATCAAATGTAAGATTTCATTACCTTTCGAAAAAGATGAACTAGTAGGTATTTTTAAATAATCTTATTTTACTTTACGGCACTTGTTTACTGTCTGGCATTCTTTGGTTTATTATTAAGGCCTACTCCTGTTTATAAACATGTAATTAATTAGTGTAACTATTTTTGTGAAAAATATTGAACCTAAAAAATACGAGGTTTTCGCGGACACCCATTATAAAAATTGAAGAGCATACAAAAGACTATCGAATAGAGAAATAAAATTGTGGTAGTTCCATTTGAAAAAAAATAGTTGCGTAGCTTAGATGAGTTTGCATTAGTAGCTCTAACTTTGGCTGCAAGGGTCCTGGGTTCGAATCCCAGGGAAAACATGGCTGTTTGTGATTGTATAGTGAGCTGAGTAGGGAAGAGTAGCTAATTAGTCCACTTAAAAATAAAGACAATAAAATAAAATGAAAATAGTTATAGCACTTTGAAATTTATTATTTTTTTTGTGAACACCCTGTATCACTAAATTTAACTTTCCCATTACCAAAGGGTTGCCTTTTATTCAGATTCACACTATTGATCAAATGTACTTCTTAACTTTAAAATCAAGGTCGCTACGATTGATCAAAGTGGGGGTCGCTTACTCATAGAGAATTATTCGGAAAAAATTAATAAATAGGTAACATTGACAAAAAACCAAATAGTAAATAGGTTTCCATGCGAGGTTAAAAATATACAGGGTGTTCCATTTAAAAAATCCGCTGTTTTGACACCGTAAAAATGGGACACCCTGTACATTCAGGCGTTCAGATATTTTAAATTCCAAGACAAACCCCTTCAAATCGAAAGTAGGCTACAGCCCTTAACTACACACCCCAAAGGCATGGAGGAGCACATACTACACTTATACGTGTTTAAATGGTACCGTCTCCATTGATGTATACAATTATGCCACTCAACAAGATTTGCACATTAAACAAACGTAAACTTACTGGATTTTGTAGAAGTGCAAAGAAGGCTTGCTTGTGCTTCCGGAGCAAATTTTCGAACACCGCCTGCTTAACATTAGGCCCATCCTCACATAAATAATGGTTAAGCGTTAGGTATAAGTTCTTATAGGGCGTCCACAAATCTTCCGTTTTGGAATCTAAAATAGTTTCTTATTATGGAACAGGCGAAGAAATTTGCGTTACCTTCGTTCATTTTTGTAATAATTTAACACAAACTCGCATGAATAATATAACCTGGGCGGCCCTATGGAGCTAAATTTAAGGTTAGAAAACGTTACAAATACAAACCGTGAAAAATTGGTGAACGCGGCCGTAATATTCGGATGCGTTCAATAATCTTGTATAATTAATTAGTGAAGCTGGCCATAGAGGGCGTACAGTCCAAACTGAAGTTACAGTGCGGTCATGTTTTTTGTAATTTATTATTGACCTGATTGGTTTAACCAAAGTAGTAGATTTTGCTACGGTTACAATAATGTCACAATGTGCCCAGCAAGATAAATTCATCACCCTGGTTTCCAAGTTAATTTCTACCAATCCCGAGTATTTGGCCAACACATGGCGGATATCCCTACTAATAGATAATAACACCACCGAAAGCAGAAAAGTAGACATAATAATTGAAGGCGTTTGAGCTTTCTCCCATGCTTTAAGACACAAAAGATGACAGGTACAGGTACCTAAGTGCTGCCTGATCTTATCTTATGGGTAAACATCCAGTCGCCCGTAGCCTGATTGAAAGAGCATTTAAAAGGAGCCACCTGATGCCCAATCTAACGATTGTAATTTATTTGACGTGTGAGGGGGCAAAGTTAAAATAACAATATACTATTACCTTTGCAATAATAATCTTTCCCTTCCACTTTCATATTTTCGAGGCATTATATACGTTAAATACGTATATTTATTTTTCTGAAAATAAAGTAACGATTCAGTTTTGATTTCTTTTGTTACGAAGATGAGAAGGTATTGGACATAGAGTACAGACAGACGTGGGAGCCTTTGGATACTTGTCCATACCCTCCCCAAAATAAAGTCAAACAAAAAAGACACACTGTACATTTCGCGTTTGTAACATTCTATCTTTGATTATAATGCTTATATACATTCGCAAAACTTCCTAAAAATGCACTAACAAAAAATAACAAGTCAGGGTTCGAAATAAAGCTGTTAATTTCGTGACAAAAATATAGATTTAAACATGCAAATATAAATAATTGGGTACTTACTTCGCAATACCTAACTGAACTAACGCTCTCGGCGTTTAAAGCAACATCGTTGTGTGTGTATCACGTGCTAACCGAGATACAACGAACAATAGTAGGAGAAACAGACCTGCGCAAACCCTCCCGCCGTCCAAACCTTCAATTTTTTTATAATCAGTTTGCTCGTTAATGGGTTTGTAACATTTTGGATATGATTTATTAAGCTTTTCGCTTATTTTAGAAAGATAAAGGTAATTGTTAGAGAATAACGTGGCAATTTAATCAATAAGAAAAAATTGTTTTATTTCATAGGATGTGTTGATTTAGATAATGAAATTTTAAGAAGACGTGGCTTTGCTCTGCCGCTTAATAACACGCAGGATTGAACTATATGAATCTCTTCCCGTCTCTCTAATGTGCCCGTCCCGTTATACAGTTAACAATGATGACCATTAATTTAAGGCATAAGTATAACTCGGTATAAAAATCGAATTTACTTGATTTTAAATAGGATTGAAAAATTTGAATAGAATGAGGATTCTGAGGTATCCTAAGATTGAAAAGAAATTTGAAACATTTCAAGAATTTGAAAAAGTCAAAGTACTGCAACGTAGTGGAAATTTGAAGAATTCGAAAGAAAAATCCGAAGAGAACGTAAGATTTGCAAGAAAATTGGACAATGCACGAAACTGATCGGAAGAATCTGAAGACAAAGAACCGGAATCATTCGAATAAACCGAAGAATTTGAATCCTCAAGGAGCTAAATAAACTAAAAACGGAAAAACCCAGAGTCAAAACAATAACAAAAGGGACACTTACTTCACAATCGGTTAATTCATATCTCGAAGATCGTTGACCTTCTATTAGATCGTCGCGCTCGCATATATACTCTATTTCTTCTCAGAGCATTCCAACTTGCAATCACTCGGGGTTGCTTTTTTACGACTACTACTGCGGTTTTTCCGGCTTTCGGTAGAACTATCTGATTTTAAAGATAAAAATACATAACAATGTCAGTAGGCACCTACTCCACAGCATAGGAAGGTCTGGGAGCAGTATGAATATTACTTTTGGGTATGAAGCCCCCTGATGGCTGTGCCGGGAATGAATTGTGTCAGAGGGTGTATAAATTGTCAAGGGTTGCTGGTAGGAAGCCTTGAGTATCATAGGCATTATTTTATAAGGACCTCAAAATATGTGTTGCGACACTCACTTTCGCAATGACAGATAAAGGTGGCCTCAATAAAACAATGTTTGGTAAAGTTATACACTTGCCATCAGGATTTAGCTTATTTTGATACACAGATATGCAATTAGAATAGCTATCTATTTACCTACTATACCTACTTACAGATAAACCACCTAATGCACATATAAACAATACAGTAGGTAGTTGATTTTTAAATGTGTCAAGCATTAAACTATTATGTTTCGAAGATTATCATTGTTGTTAGCGTTTTTGGTAGTGGCATTAACAAGTGCTGTTAAATATCGGGCAACATGGGAGAGCATAGATTCGCGCCCATTACCAAAGTGGTACGATGAAGCTAAATTTGGCATTTTCATACACTGGGGTGTATATTCCGTCCCTTCCTTTGGCACGGAATGGTTTTGGTCAAACCTTAACTGTAATAATAACCCAATTAGCGTAAATTCTACCTGTAGGTAACATTTCAGCTGGTGCTTCCCAGTATGTACAATTTATGAAAAATAACTACCCTCCAGGTCATACGTACCAAGAGTTTGCGCACGATTTCAAAACGGAGTTTTTTCAACCCAAAGAATGGGCTAAGCTGTTCCAAAAATCAGGAGCGAGGTATAGTAAATTGGTCCATCCTAAAACATCAAATTCTGTTACAGATATGTTGTTCTCACAAGCAAACATCACGAAGGGTACACCATGTGGCCTTCCACCTATTCGTTTAGTTGGAACTCCAAAGATGTAGGACCCCACCGCGATCTTGTAGGCGAACTTGCCAACGCTATAAGAAATACCACAGATTTAAGATTTGGACTGTACCATTCGCTTTACGAATGGTTTAATCCGATGTTTCTAAGCGATAAAGCTAGCAACTTCGAGTCTGATGAATTTGTGCAGAAAAAAGTGCTGCCAGAGCTGCACGAAATTGTCAACAAGTATCGTCCGGAGATAGTTTGGTCTGATGGCGAATGGGAAGCAAATGACACCTACTGGAAATCCAAAGAATTTTTGGCATGGTTGTACAATGAAAGTCCAGTTAAGGACACGGTCGTGACGAATGATCGGTGGGGCAGTGGGCCGGTTATTTGTCAGCATGGGGGTTTTTACACTTGTGCTGACCGCTACAATCCTGGTTTGTTGGGTGATGTATTAAATTGACCAGCAATGCTAATCCAAATGATTGTAGGAGTTTTACAAGCACATAAATGGGAGAATGCCATGACCATCGATGCCCACTCGTGGGGTTATCGACGAAATGCAAACATAGGCGATTATCTCACTACACACCAGCTTATTGCTACGTTGACAAAGACGGTCAGTTGCGGAGGCAATTTACTCATGAATGTTGGGCCAACCAGTGAAGGTACGATATCACCAATTTTCCAAGAAAGACTTTTAGATATGGGTAAATGGTTAAACATTAACGGCGAAGCTATCTACAATACCCAACCGTGGATACACCAAAATGAGACCTTAACAAATGTATGGTACACGTCAAACACAAATAGCGTATACGCAATTGTACTCAACTGGCCCAAAGATAATTTGCTACGTTTGGAAAAAATTACCAAATTGTTCGAAAATGAACATGTATCAGCTTATATTTTAGGACAAAACGAAAACGTGGAGGTAAACAGGCCGCCAATGCGAAAGCTAAAAATAAAAACTATTTTCTTCAGATGAATCTTTTAAATAACGCGCTGCAAGTAACATTCCCGGATAAATCAACAGTCCAGAGCGAATGGGCGTGGGTTATTAAATTTAAAACCTCATCAAGCGCAAATAATCTGTTGTAAGTTAAGTATCTACTCATTTTATATTGAGTCAATGGTGTAGAGGTCTTCAGAGAATAAGTAATTGTTATTTATGTGTAATATAAACTTTGTTAAACATTGTTAACCACATTTTGAACTATAACAATATAAGCATTCATCGTTGAAAATGAAAAATTTCTTTGTGAAATCATTTGTTTTAATTGTATTTTTGACATTCGGTATAAGTTCATATATATCGTGTTTCAGTAATGTCTGGCATTCTTTTTTTGTTGTTGTTGTGATTGGAATTAATAAAACAATTGAGCACTATTAAGTAAATATTATTAAGTATGTTCCTTAACCTACGGATCACGTTCGTGTACAGTACAATTATCACTTGATGCGACACTGACGTTGTCTTTTCGCAGCTTGAACGAAACGCATAACTTTGTACCCATATACAAAAAAAAACTCGTGAAAGCATAAACATTTCCAATGTTAACAATTGTTCACCTTCAACGCACTCCCGAACAATTGCACCAACAACAAATATCTCACATTTCATATTACAATAATTCAAAATTGAGATCCACCGACAGTTGTTTAGTCGCCTCTTACGACCCGCAGTGTCCTCTGCGGTAGGGGTATTCTGTCCCGCCCCTACACGGGATCGATCGCATCACAATAAACATGCAAGAGCATGTAGGTACATAAGGAATTACTAATTGAACCAAAAGAAATTCATTAATATATATTGAAATTAGGGGCAGTGAACTCTTGACAGCGGGCTTAGCCGTCTCCAATGAGTCTACTAAAAAAACCTATCAATAACGCGAATAAAATAGGTAGGTCCCATATAAACTTTCGAAAGCTATAAAATGGTTTCTCTTTTATAGCGAAGTTGTGATACCAACGACCCAAGGGCGTTAGCACTGTAACAAATGTAATTGTTTTTTTCTATAAGTAACTTTTTGTACAAAGTGACCTAGAAAGAATTGCTTCCTTGGTGCAACGTGGAGTCAAATAAAAAAACCGCTTTTTTACTTTAGGACAGAGTTTTATTGTATTTGAATTTGTATCCGAGTGTTTTTTTCCCGTTTAGAATGTACTTGTTGCGTAATTTTTTTGTTTAGATTTCATCGCATTTGTAAATTGTTTATGCAGATTTGCTTATTTAATTGTAAAACGTGAAATTGCATATTAACAATAATATTAATAAATTATTATTATTATTATTAAAAATGTAGGGACATTATTGGTTATTTGCGATAAGATTTTATCGGGCGAAATTTAATTAACGCACGTGTTCTTACCGATGTTAGAAGAGATAAGGCGTTTCAAAGAATTCCACGTAAGTATGGAGGCGTGTTCCTTCGAAGCTGGGGTTATCAAGTCTGGTGATTGGCGGTGTTTTTAAAAATCCTGAAGGAGACAAGTGTGGTATTCCCTTAAATACTGGAATTGGATGCAACGTAAAAACGAGGCTGCTGCTAGTTGCGACGATAAAAAGAGCGTAAAATTATTTACACTATTTCTGGTAGTGCTCTTCTTCTTCCTGTTGGGACATTTCCACTACTCCACTTCCAGCTGCCTCTGTATACCACTGTCACTTTCAGTGTCCAATTTAAACAGTGGGGCTAAGTATTGGGGCTCCTCCTTTTTGTCTGTTTTTCAAGGGTCTCAGATTGTGGTATATACTCCTACTATATTTTGCCAGCCGTGTTATGGTCTTCAATCGGTTCCTTTTCTTAAAGTGGACATTTCCCCACACAGACCACGTTGCTGGTATCAAATCTTTCGTATTGCTAGAACTCATACAAAGCCACGTACAGGAAGTAGTTTTCCACCATATACAATTTGCGTAAACGATTCTATTTATCGACCGCTTGCATGTGGGGTATTATGTCCAAACAAGTCTTGTATGCTCTTCTTTCTTGCGAGGATTTTGTTCTTATTGTTTCAATCAATGAACTGGGTGTTTATTCAAATCCTTTTTGCGACAGATAAAGTCTTCATGTCAGATTATTCTATTAGTGCCCAAGATTTATTTCAGATGTTAATCAAAACTTGTGTAATAAATACATTGGGGTTTTTGGAAGTCGATCGAGGCCACCTCTGAAATTGAAAAAATTTAAGTCAATATTACGAGTGTTCTTCTAGCAGACGCCGGATGTGTATGAGGAGATTATAAAATCTAAGTTTCAATTTTGATTTGTTTCGAGCTAGCTGGACAGGTGCTTTTTGTGGGTGGTATAGTGACTACATGTCATTGCACACAGCAGTATCTGTTGCGACAAAAAATGCAAGTGTGGAACAGGTGTTGAACGACAGCCACTCAAAAATTCTCGAATCAAAATTTAAAATTTTGGCAGGATTAACAATTAAAATACGTACAGTACTGGAATGTATGGTTTGGTCCTGTTAAACGAAAATCGCTCATTGCATAATAATTCAATTATTGTAAATTACATCACCTCCTTAAAGTGAAAGAGCATTATATTTTGAAGCCACCACTGCTGTATATTTTTGCTGCAGGAAACTGCTTCATCACTTTCTGCAGTAAGATCCCAAGCCCATATGGCAACCAACCACTTATCCAAAGATAGTGAAGACATTACTTTCGTCGTACATACTTTACAGAAAGCAAAAGCAAAATAAAAAATAAATTTACACAAATGTACTACAAAATATATTAGAACTATAATATATAACGAAATGTGGAAACATAATACCCTGGTTACAATTTGGAAGATGACAATATTTACAAGTTTAATATTTTAATAGAAAAGGGAAAGGTTTTTATTGCACTACTACAAAACAACAAATCTTAGTATCTATATATCGATTGCATGATCAAGTATATAAAAAGCCTTCATTAGGAGATCATTTTTAGTGTTTCAGTATGTCAAAGCATAATGACAAATTTCACGTTCGGTCACTAACAAGTCTATACTTAAACAATTGTACTCGCCTCGCTACGATTGGAACGATATGTGCTTACATGAGAAATTCGTTAGTAATTGTCGAAATACAATACGGTTAACATAATTTACAAATAAACTATATAGAAATAAATATGTACAGAAAATATAATCTCGATGTATAAATTCAACAATAACACCACAGGTATTTAATAAATCACGTGAGACTAAAATTAAGCAAATCTATCACAAATATTTACGTCGAAATAAATAATAGGCACTCGTTTTAAAAGAAAACCTTTCGCATACACGACTTTCGCCTTTTCGGCTTTAGCACTTTACAATACCACTTAGCTAAAACGTATAGAATAAACCCTATCACGATAACTAATACGATATTTGTGACGTACAGAGAGCTTTCGGATTCTAAAATCGCCGCCGCCGCCGGCTGTTTGTTACGCCATCCGAACGCGTCGTCAAAATTCGAATCCAAATAGTTCGTATCTGCAATTAATCTATTGTTACATTGTAGTACAGTTCATGCCCGAGAAGTGGGCGTGATCCATTTTGAGTGTGTAGCAAACAAAATGCCTCAGGCTAACTTCAAAGACATGTAAAGTTCTAGCTAGTGGATTAGTAAATAATTACTACAAGTGGTCACCTTTCAACTCATTTTCGATATGGAGTATAGGAACGATCTCGTCACTTATTGCTAGCAGTTTCTGAGGTTGATATAAGTTGGTGGTGGCGGATACGTTCAAAGGCACTGGCTGGGACCAGATTAGATGCGGACATTGAGGCAGTTCGCGAGCTTGGTCACCGCCGAAGTGTTTTTCCAACACCTTCGAGTACCGATACAAACGATTGCCTTCCATGCGCTGAGGAACCTCTGTTCGAACTTGCATGGAACGGTCCAAAATTTCGTTCTGCTTAAAGATCGAGGGTAAATGCGAGGTGGACGTGTACTCCAAAATCGCATCGAGCATCCAATAGCAAGCCTTCTCCAAGTGATTCATGTCTAAACAGTTGGAGTCACCGTAAACGACAATTCGACCGCCTTTATCGTTCGATTTCGTCTGTAAAAATCCTAAAATCGGCACCAGAAATTTTTCGTTTGCACCACTCGTTATACCCATAACCTATAAGGAAAATTTATTATTTTCCACAGTTATACCAGAAACTGTAGATTTAAATTTTTGAGAAAACTTGTCTGTTTATTGAGTTAGTCCAAAATTTATATCAACTAACTTGATATGCTTGGTCCCTTAAATCGCGTCCGATCAACAAACCATTCTCTGGAAACTTGGCGATGTTCGTTCCCGAAGCGTAGTACATCTCGTGATCGCCCAACTTAAATTCGCCCTCGAACACCCGATCGCCGAATTCTATCCCCCAAGAGGCTAGAAGGTCGTTAAGCGCGGGAACGTTGGCGCCTCCGGTATCGGGCATCCACCACTGGCGCGTGTTCTCGTCGTAGAATTTCGCTTTCTTCATCACAGTCACGTTAAACCAGTCGGCGAAGATTATGACAGATAGACCGGCATCAACATCGCGCTTCAGCTTGGCCACCTCCTCTGGGAAAAACTCTTCTTCAGAGTCGACGATTAATAGGGTTCCATAGTGGGAGGCGTCGAAACAGGTGAAAGGGGTGCCTGGATTTGACTTATTTTTCAATAGGAAAATGTGAGGTAAGTATTACCTAAAACTTCAATGTAGTAACCTGCGTTTCGTAAGTTTTGGTACATATCCTTGAAGTTTGTGTGAATGTGGTCACCGTTCCAATCCAGAGGGTTCGTTTTTATTTTCAAATTGTCCCGTGGGAAATAGCCTGGTGGATAGCGGAGGTTATGGTATTGATCCCATAAAATTCGTTTGTGACGAGGTGGAGTTGGAATAATTTTCGCTCTAAAACAATTCCCTGATCACAATTCAAAAACACGCAACAGACCAAATATTGAAGCACAGAAATGGTGGAGATACTGTGAAGATATCGGAATAATGACAAAAGGATTTTCAAAAAAGATGAAGTTGCACGTGAAACACGCCCAAGATTTTATTCCAACTATGCGTCTCAGTGGTAGAGCGTTGGGTTACATGGGCGGAAGTTCGAAACTGAGCTGAGGCAAGAATGATTCCTCTTATGCGGGTCACTCTGTAACTGGGCACAAGCCTGTTGAGAACCCAGAACAAGAGAGGGACAATAAATAAATAACAAATTCCAATTTCGTTCCCTCCAGGTTGTAGCATCCTTTCTCTAGAAAGTATTTTGGCAATTACAGCATTTGAAATGAAGCCATAAAAGGTATATACAGTATGTCCGAGAGGAGGTTCACTATACAATCGATTTTACATTTTTCGAGAAAAAGTCCTGCTTGTTCCCAATGTTTAAGACTGCTTTACACAGCGATACAGTCGCCCGCAGACCGGTATCTCGGATACACCTGTAACATTGCGTCTTACGAAGCCGGTCACACACGCATACTTCTCATACTCTCAGTCCTCAACAGTAAAAAGATCTGCGTAAAGCATACCCACAAAGTTGTACTTTTGTTAATAATCAAGGCTGACCTGATTTTATATGTGAATATTTGGTGGTGCTATCCACCCCGTACTTTAAAGGAAAAATAAAAGGTGAATTTAGCTTTTGGAACAAAAAGGATTTCTTTTTCAAAAATGAAAAATCTCAGGAAATGTGCCTATATATACAGGGTGTTTTTTTGGGAGCTTTAGTTAAACGTTTCTGGGAAAGTAAAATACGTAGGTTTTTGAAAATTTGTACTTAGGAGTTACTCTGAAGCCGAATCTATGTAAAATATTTTCAAAATGTCCGCACTTCCGGAAACACCGGAAGTAGATAGTAATTCCGTTATTTTAAATGGCAACCCCTATTTTTTATTGCATTTTTGGATTCTACGTGAAATTTCAGTTCTTTTGATACCCATATGTCGATATCTGCCATTTATGATTTTTAAGTTATTTTGACTTTAAGAAAAAAAATGGCGGATGCAGATGGTACCTTGATAATTGATTACTTGAAAACGGTTATAGTCATGGCAACCCATTTTTATCAGTGCATAGAGAATGAATAGCGCTTTCTTTTAGTGTACTTAAAAAAAAGTTAAGTTGCGTACAACCGCACCTATGGAGATCCAAATTGAAGAAACTTCAAAGTCCATAAACTCAGTTTTTTTAAATGGAATGACCATGTTCTTAATATTGCATGAGATAGAGAATCGAAATTGGCATATTTTGATATTACATGTTCCTATAGCTATCTTTAACAGTTTCTGATTTATTCCCATTTCATTGGATTGATCTCGGAATTGATGCCATTTTTTTTCGCATTTTCTTTTTAGTAGTTGGCCATGATTTTATAACAATCGAATTTTAAACAAATCAAGGAATGGAGTCTTTAATACCATTGATTCTAGTTCTAGTCTAAATAATTCATTAATAAATAACTCATTTATTAAGGATATAGGACGGAAAATTTTTGAAAAATTTGTTAATCTTGCATTTGCAATTCAATTCATTTTCTTAAATATTCTCTTGTAGAGCTTTGTATCACTTGTGCTTCAACCGTTTGTAGTGCATTAGGGGTACAAAATTTCCAAAATTCATACAATTTCGTTCCAGTTTTAGAATGAATGTACGGAAAGCACGCGCCGCGATTCTGCCCATTTCACCATAAATAACAATTAAATTCCAAAATAGGTGAAACCACTGCGAGTCATTTTTCGATTTTTCAAAAACTTATGTTAACCTATAACAGTGGGTGATGGATTAGTGTCACTAGATTTGTTTAAAATTCAATTATTATAGAATCATGGCCGACTACTAAAAAGAAAATCCGAAAAAAATAGTGTCAATTCAATAAAATGGGAATAAGTCAGAAACTGTTAAAGATAGCTATAGGAACATGTATTGTCAAAATATGCCCATTTCGATTCTCTATCTCATGGAATAGTAAGAACATGGTCATTCCATTTAAAAAAACTGAGTTTTTAGTCTTTGAAGTTTCATAAATTTGGATATCCATAGGGGCGGTCGTATGCAACCGGTGTTTCCGGAAGTGCGGCCATTTTGAAAATATTTTACATAGATTCGGCCTTCAGAGTAACTCCTAAGTACACATTTTCAAAAACCTACTTATTTTACTTTCCCAGAACCTTTTAACTAAAGCTCCCAAAAAAACACCCTGTACAGTATGGTCTACAGTCTAAAGGGTGTAGAATTGGTATACGCTAAGGAATGAAGATGGTTATAAAATAAAAACCGAAATCGATAGCCTAAAACCGAAAAACAAAAACTTTATTAGTTACCTTACAACAGCCCATAAATAAGAAACTAATATTAATGGAGCTCTTCATCAATAGAAGTAGGCACTATCCCAATGTTAAAACATATATTCGTGGGGCAGATGATGATACAAGTATGAAATTTGGTATGAATGTTCCTATCAGGTTTCTGTTTTATATAAAAACGATGGTCACTTACAACATTTAATATGGACGCGTTTACTAAAACGGCGGCGCGTATTAACTATATTAATGGTACATATCTTTCAAATGATGATACTACTATAACTCTCGCCAGGAAAGATTGCCGGTCACAGCGCACCTTGTGTTGATCTGCAATCTGTTTTTCTTAAAATGCGAGCGACTTCCGGAATGTTGAACGAAAAGTCTTTTTGTTCAACATTGACATGATACTATCCCGGAAGTCGCTCACATCTTTAGAAAAACATAGATTGTAGACCAGGATCAAGTGTTCTGTGACTGGCAATCTTTGCTGGCGAGAGGTTTATGAAATTTAGTATGAATGCTTATGGTTATTGATTTATATGAAAACGCTGGCTATTAACAAATTCAAAATGGCTGCCGTTTTCAAAAATGGCGGCACCAGCTAATGCAAATATTAACTGTAGTATTATTAAAATAACTACTTACTGTCAAGGTATTGCAGTACACCGCATAACTTCAAGCAAAAAAATATCACTTTCTTCTAAGCTCCTGTATAGTAGGAACTGGCGGTTGCGTAATATCTAGGTTATCTCTCTTTAATACCCGTAAGTTGGACGTGACAGAAAATGGATGTCAATAAGATATGTCGAGGTGCATGACATGGGGCGTTTGTCATTCATAAACCTAACTACGATCAAATACCTTAATACCTATATTAATACAGGAAACTGACATTGAAAACCGGTCGTAAAGTCACTCTATCTGTACAAAGTGGCGCAATTCGGCCGTCATTTTGATTCCAAAATTACACGATAAGTTTCATATGTTGGAGTGATGTAATTTAGTAAAAAAAATGGCATTCACAGCCAAATATGTAAAATTCAAGGCAAAAATGCATCCTAATGAAATACTAAGTGTTTAGTATGTATCACTGGTTATTAAATCCAATATGGCGCCCATAAGATATAAGAATGTAGATGTGATTTACTCAAAACCACAAGTGATAAAGAATTTTATTTTAGCAGCACCATCAGAAAGTTACGAGATCCCCTAAACATCGGAAGAACTCACCCTGTATATTGTTTTACAATGCTATTGTAGCGGCACATAAATAAGAAATACACAATCTGCTGTTCCTGATCTTACACGACAGTATTACCAACTGCTATGTAGATTTTCGTATAAAACATCCAGAACACTGCATATAGTGCACATGCGAAAGAAACGTCAAAGTGTTTGAGGGCGTGATACAGGGTGCCACATATAATCTCTACCAATCACGTGCCGAGTTTGATACAATTTCTTGGACAAAACACTTGCATAATGTCACACGTAACAAACTTGCATGAGAGAAACAACACAAGAAAACGGAAGACATTTTTCATACACATCAGTAATAATATTAGAAATTAATGATGTAAGAAAATACATATTGTCATACAGTAATTTTGCAAAACTGTTTACATAGATTTCAAGGCCATCTACCAGTTTAAATTGTTCAATAAAATGGAAACTTGCAACCTGCCATCATATCAAGCTCATTAATCTATTGTAGCCCTGTGTACTTCAGCCTTGACTTCAGCTTTGCAATCGAGCCACAACATGCAATTTTTTCAACAGTTTTTTGTACAAGATAGACATAAAACTGATCTGCTTTGTCCATAAATCATACCTACCTAATGGGTAACGTAACAGTACTCTGTCTTGGTTCTTCCTCCCCACTGGCCGGTGGCGATTCTATTGTTAAAGTAATATGACCTTGCGCAAAACCGTCATAAGTGGCACCTTCTGTGCTTACAGAAAAACTGACCGCAAGCCATCCCGACCACGGCCACAGAAACTCAGAGTACGATATTGCGACATCCAGCAGCTGGCCCTGCTGTGGGCTGTACGGGTGCCATTGCGGTTTTCCCACCACATGCCCCGACACATCAAGTCCATTCAGAATGGTCACATTGACGATCACGGGTAACCCACCGTAGTATAATGGCTGTGTACAGTAAGGCCACATATACGGACACTCACTTAAGTCTATATAGCTCGGACTTAAACTGGCCTAGAAGTTGAAGTTCAAGATGTTAGAGGCACAAATCTTAGTTTCATACCTGAGGTTTGTAACTGCTTAGAATCTGATACGCTTTGATGAGATTAAGCTTGCCATGACCCTGCTCAAACATATTCACACCTGGAAGGCGCCGAGCTGAAGCCATTAATGCCTGTTTCATACTTGCCGGATTAATTACTTCACTTCTATGCAACACCCCGCTAGCCAAAAGAGTAACAGCTCCGGCAACTACAGGTGAAGCAACACTTGTGCCCGACAACGAGCGACAGCCGTTATTAATGTTAGAGCCACGAACTGCCGCTCCGTATGTGACAATATCTGGCTTCACTCTACCGTATCCTGAAATTTACATTTAAAACCCGATTACAACGACCGTGCGAGGTTCACCTTGAGGCAACTCCCAGGTGGTCATACCGCGCGATGAAAATTTTGCAATTTGATCTTCAAAATTAATCCCGCCAACACCGATCACGTCCATCTGGTCCGCCGGGTTATTTAACGTGCCATACAAAGGACCGTCATTTCCAATTGCAGACACCATTATCACCCGATTGGCGGTAAGCTCCCAAACTTTGTCTACAAAGGGATGGTCTTTAAAGTCGGGTCCACCTATACTCAAATTAAGTACGTTAATCTTCTTCAAAATCGCATAATTAAACGCGTCCAGAAACCAGGAGGTGTAGGAAACTTGATTATTTGTAAACACGCGAAAAATGTGCAGCTCCGAATCGGGGGCGAAACCCAAACAATCCTTACTGGACGCGATTATTCCGGCAACGAAAGTCCCGTGGCCCAAACCGTCATCCAATGTCTTTTCGTTGGTCCAATTCGTGCGCTCCTTTACCTTTCGAAAGTGTGGGTGATTCTTTGATAGGCCTGTATCGAACACGGCGACCTTAATCCCCTTTCCAGTGATCCCCATGTTCCACAATGCGTCCGCTTGCAACACAGAAGTAATCTGCCTCGGAATCGCTCTTAACAGTCGCCTACTGGTATGCCTACCAGTTGCTTGCCAAAACTGACTGTTCTGAATGCGACGAAGCCTCCACCCGGTGCAACCGGCGCCCACGCAATTCACAGGCTGAACTTGTTCGTGCGTATCAATCAGCTTTAAAGTGCGTAAAACCATTCGTTGCGCTGTTACACCTTTCACACTAGGATGCCGGCGCAGTGCCTCGACTCCGGCTGCAATGTCGACATCCCCCAGGGCAACCACATCAAAATCGCTGGGATAATCGCTCGCCGGATTTTCACGCGCTAAAATGCGCCAGTGGCTGACGCCCGATGAATTTAGGGCAGCGTTAACGTAGCTGGCTCGTGCATTATTCTTGTAATACCCATTAAACGTAACGATGTACTCATTCTCTACTATCTTCGATTGGTAATTCACCTCGACACTCTTCGACGACGTTAAGTTACAGCAGACGGGAGATTCCAAATTGTCCCTCGCATTGTCGCAAGCAATTAAGAGAATGTAACAACTTACAAAGAGAAATAAATAATTAAACATCGTTAATTTCGTACGGATTTTCGTTTTTTGCGATACATTTTGAGCTTTACTTGAGGCGGATAATAAGCGGCGTGCCGTAAGACGACTTTATGACATTTTTTATATAAAAAACTCACAAATTGGAGCAATTATTAAATAAAAGGAAGTTAATTAATTCCATTTTGACATTCTACTTGTCAAAACACTAAACTGAAGTTGGCAACACAATAAAACACTTTAGAATAGCCACAACCATTTCTGCACATTGACGTAACATGCAAAGGGGGCACGGGATTAAGTTATATACATGGGAGTGGAACAAGAAAAACAATAAATACTGATTTACTAAATATAACTTATTATAGATAGCATTTAAAATACTGTACATCATAATTAAATATACAGGGTCTCTCAGATCGAGTAAAATAAGCTGGGGCGGGTGATGTAATTATTGCTATTTTTTACAGCTGAGATCTAACATTTACGTTTAATAGTGTGGGTGCGAATCAGAATTAGTACTTTTAATGCAGTTGCCTGGTATACAATTTTAAACAATAGATGAAGTAGGTTCTGTACCATAAAATATGGGACGATTGTACCTGATGGGAACGTTTCAATTATGTTGCAGTAATTTACTACTTCGATTAAAAATAGTGTTAGTAGAAGACTTGCACTACGACAAAGAATTATGGCCGAATGACGGAGAATATCTCTTGAGATCTTGAGAAATGTAAGATCTGGGTTTGAATTATTGTATAGAAGTTAGTGGCCCTCATTTCCAGTAATACATTTTGAGCGATATTTTTAAACTTTAAAGTACGATTTCACGGTAACTAATCGGTAGACTTTAAGAAAATCCCTTCCAAATGATGAGTCGTTTGGTCCATCGTTATATTTTACATTTGTGGGTTGCTACAACCCCTAGGACGGGGGTCGATCGGTTTTTAGATTTTTGTAAAAATATTAATAGCATTCATGTCTTGTCTATATTAATATTAAGTATTAGGTAACTACTTTACCTATTATCAAGTCTAGTTGTGCTCGCTTTAATAAATGATGAGTAATCTTGGCGCCACATTCTATTAGGCGTCATTTGTCACTTTGTAACGCTACCCTAACAATGACATAAAAACTCTGGAAATTGTAAAACAGGGGTTAGGCTTCGAAGATTAAAAAGTATTTCCAATACCTTTTAAATACCCCTTAGGGCCTTTTAAATACCCCTTAGGGCTCTTCCATCGCTAGACGAGCCTATAAAGTTCTGAAAAGATAGCGCTAGAAAATGCCTCCTTGGAAAGATACTACAAAACTACGGCAATAACAAAGCTTTGAACAAGACCTTTCACTGGAAGCACTCCCTTCATTTTTTCTGTCGTCTTGGGGTTGTTCTTTAAAGCCTTCAGAGATTAAAAAGTATTTCCATCGCTAGAAAAGCCTATGAAGTTCTGGAAAGATATAGCTAGAAAATGCCTCCCTGGAAGCTGATACTACAAAACTATGGCAATAACAAAGCTTTGAACAAGACCTTTCACTGAAAGCACTTCCTTCATTTTTCTGTAGGTACGGCACTAGTAAAGTTTATCGCATCTTTTATGGGTAAGTACAGTTTGACTTAATTGCGGAAATTGCTTTTATGCAAAAATGATAAGATAAACTAAATATTTAATTCTGTTTTACTAATCTAAAAAAATACCATATAGCTATAGGTCTTTATACCACAAGTGGAGTAGAAGGATTAGTACACCATCGAGTGTAGTCGAGACTGCAGATGACGAGGTCGATTGAGCCATCTGTAACGCACAAGTGGTCTAGGTAGTCAGAATTGGGGGACTGGTGGAGATTTTTGGTACACGAATCCGATAAAATTAATTTGGTCCACTTATAATAATGATACCAAAAACGTATAAAAAGTTGATATCCTGTGGATGTACAATAAGCATCATATGTCCTCATATTCGATGGTGACCATATTGGGATCTCGGAACCATAAGAGATTCTATGCGGTTAAATAGAGGCAAAGTGTCGCAGTTTGAGGACCAATCTAATGACATCTTAGGAATTAAGTGATGACATTCCAAATACTTTCGAAACTGCGAAAGAAACAACAATTCTTTTTTTGTAACTTTTAATTAGAGAGATCTTTTAAAACAAATGTTACCTTCTCAGAAGTCAAATGCAACCGAGGATTTAGATTCTTCTAAAATCTCAGAGCTATCACTCATTGTTCTCCTCAAAATTGAAATTTATACTATAGGTACACCTACTACAAATTGTTCTAGGTTCACTGCAGGATTTTAGATCCTTCAAAAGCTTCCTACACCTTTCTAAACTTTCCTATACGCTCATTTAAAAGAGTTTCAAGCTCCAGTGCTTACATCAGCCCCATTTCGTTTCATTTTATTACCTATATCTTCTTTTTTTACAAGAGAGAACGTTTGTACCGATGGATGATATATCTAATCTACTGATACCTTACCTTAGTTATATTAAACAAAAAAAAAAGTTGTCATCATTTATTGATTACTACAATATACCTCATGACGTGATATTTGCCACTCGCAGAACGTATTTTTTGGGAAACTGTTCTATAAGAAATCTTAATTAGAACGATGGATATTAGAATGTAATGTGAAAGTATCTTACCATTGATGTTGGTTAGGCTTTACATAGATCGACCCGCTTAAAACCATGAACCCTAAAATCGACGGTGCAACTAAAACGGAAATAGATATAACATGTAAAAACGAGAGTAATGCATTCCCAAAAACGGAACGAAGGATTCTTTTGCAAAATATTCCTTAAAAATGTGCATTGAGGATTGAGGATATATTGTTAGCTTAATAACATGTGATTAAGTTACAGTTACAGTCATTATACCTACAAAAATGTGTACCCTCTAGGGGTAGGTATTGCTATGGACCTCAATTTGGAGGCGGAGGGACAAAAAATGTTTTGTTCATAAATTGTTCATTACCATTCTTGCGAAATAAAGAAATATAAAAATCGCCAAAAAGAGATTGTCGCAGATACTCGAGGTTCACCACTAGCTGTGCAGAATGTACGAGTACCAGCCCATCATCCTAAATAAAAGATGGATCCAGCACTAGGTGTAGATTTTTTGTATTTCGTGCCCTGTTAATTGTAACTGAACTACGTAAATAATAAATAACAAAATTAAAAAATGGAGCCCTTGGTAAAATTTTTGATTTGCAAAGTTACTCAGTTTCGGTGAATAATTTGAGTATTACCTACTGAATAAGCCCAAAGTAATATGAATTAAACTTTATTAGAGGTAAACTATGTGATACAGTTATTTGTTACAGTAACAGGATGGGGCAAATTTAAAAATTTTGATTTTTCAAATTGATTGTTTTTCTTTGTTGCTGTACGATGTATGCAGGTAACAAGTTTATTGGAAGAAATGGAGTTCTCTACATATTTCTCTTTAAGTAAGTAAGTATATAAAATTTATCCAATTTTTTTTGGAATTTCGAATAACAAAATTTATAAACAGGGCGTTCTCTAAATTTCTTCTTTTATACAAATCGTTATATTATATACCATTTCATAACTGAAATATATTTTGATTTTTTTTCTCAAATAATTTAACAAAAACCTTAAAAAGTTTTGATTATTATCTAAAACCACAGTTTACACTGCAATAGAATAGTCTGACGGCTGCCCAGATCCAGCTGGTCGTGACCATAGCGAAGATCGCAGTCCCAGTTTGAGCTTTTTAAGCGTATCGATATCGCACTCGGCCTCACTTAGCTCTGGTCTATCTGGTGTATGTGTTTCTGACTGTGACGCCGTGCGCTCTGTAAATGCTGTTTCGGCCACAGAGAGTGTGGGTAGTAGATGTCGCGAAGTTGCTCTACCTTGTGATAACCACCTGGAGTTAATCTTTATATAAAAATAATAAGTACGTGTGCGCCTTGCTTTATTTACCTAGATCTGCTACGCCGTGGCAGTGATTTTTGTTCCGACATTGGCGATATGTCTGAAGAAGTGCTGGATTGAGCACCATGATATATAAAATCTGCAAAAGAACTAATTGGTTACGCCCCAAAACAAACACTAGACAGCTACTATGCTTAAGTTTCATATCTAATTGGTTGGAAGACTCCGTTCTACTGGAAGTGATTTGATCGGGATCTGAATCAGATTCGTCACTATCTACATCTGTTTTCCGACTAGTTCTTCTCCTACCGTGGCCTTTAGCACTTTGAAATTTTTGCTAAAAACCTTTTGTATGAATTAAGTCGAATGAGAGGCGAGAGGCGAACTTACGATATTGTAATAGGGGGAATTTCGTTGAATTGACGATGCGGCTGGAGGAGGAGACGCACATCCTTCAGTAATTGCATGTTCATGATACATGAAACTATGTAGCATTGTGTTTTGTGGCAGTGTACTTGGTTCAGACAACTGAAAGGTTGCATACGGCGAAATATCTTCTGAGGTTTCTACGAAACGAAAAAGTTACTGGAACAAATTTGTTGTTATAAGGCGCAAACCTGGTATTTTTTCGCCGGCTTGTAGAGCTACTTTGTGTATTGTAGCATAATACCGTTCTCTTTGTGCTTCAGCGTTTTGTTGATTATCTAATTGTTCTTTCGCATCCTCTTCTTGATCTACAAAATTTCAATGAGCCAGATTCAGAACGTCGACTTACTCACTATTCCTTAAACAAGCAACCGCAGTCACCCCAGCTGCTAACAGCAGAATCATTATAATAACAACAGGTACCATAATTTTGAGATCGGCGTAGAAAGGCGTTGAATTACCCTCTCGTTTCATCAGATCAGGAGGTGGCGCATCTAAATGGTACAATTAAATTTTGCATTCACAAACGTAGGCCATTTACCTCCGTCTTTTGCTAAGGTGGTGAAGGCAAATTCTTCAGTTGCAAAGCCGGCGATATTGTGCGCTTCTACTTTTACGATGTACTGAGTTGAAGACGTCAAACCGGTGATTGAGGTTCGTCTTTGTGGCTTCAACGCATTCGAAACTGAAAATGGGAACTCTACGACACCAAGTGACCAAGACAAGTTCATACCTAACGTCCACTGGGAATCGCTGGCTTTTCTATATTGTAAAATAAAATACAGCAAAGGACAGCCGTTGTCAGGCCAAACGTGCAGTCGTAGTATCACAGCGGTAGTGTTTGGAAAAACAAATGTGTTCGCAGATGGGACTCCAGGTGGGTGTCCCTGTGTTCGCGCTTGTAGAGGGTGACTCGGCGGTGAACTACCAATTTTGTTGATTGCCGTTAGGTGTAGATGGTACGATGTGCCGCACAGTAATCCCTAAAGATTAAACTGAGCACTTTGACCTAAAAACTAATTTACTTACTTTCAGTTCGTAACTAGTGGCATGTCTGGACAGTGACAACTCGCTAATGTCCCCGTGCTCCTTTTTGTAACTCAGAGTAAATCCGCTAACGGGCGCTCTACCATTGCTCCCAGCTTTCCAATGTAAAAGAACGCTACTACTGGTGGCACTACTGACATACAATAAAGGTGCGTCTGGTGGAACTTGCACAACTAAGTTGTACGTCACTTTATCCGACCCCTGACCGTTATCAACTTGGCACGTGTAATTTCCGGAGTCGCTCAAGTGAACGTTACCTAGAATTAGCTCTCCTGAGTCTAGAACTTGCTGTTTTTGCTCATCCAAGCTCTTTAATACGTGGTCGCCACGGTACCATTCTCGCCTAGGTGAACCTACTGCAGCACAAGGTAGGGAGACCGCACTCCGCCATGCGCGAACGATTTGGCCACCGAATGAAATTATTCGAGCCGGCACTAAAAACTGATATTAACAGAAAGCTGTGAGTATCTTCAATGAAACCTCGAGCCGTGGGCATCTGCGACACCGTTCTGGAACTTTGACCTTCTCCAATACGCGTAGACGCCGTTATCCAAAATTGATACTCAATGTGAGACTGTAGACCTTTCGCTTCGTAGCTATTTTGTTGACTGGAGACGGTTTGCTTTGCATGATCCACCTCTTTACGCCCGTCCATGCTACGTTTGTACAAATAATACTTGGTAACAATCCCATTGGGCTCAAAGGGCGGAAGCCATGACACTAGCAGTGACTGAGGGGAACTTACAATTACTTTTATATCGGCTGGTGGAGCTGGAACTAAGGTACATGTTTTTAAAAGTCGAGAAAACTGTAAGCCTACCATCCTCCTCGGTTTGACAAAAAGTCACAGACGTTAAAACACCATCTCCGATCTTGGTGAACGCCAAAACTTGCATGGTGTAATTAGTGTACTTTCTTAGACCGGTAATTACGGTCGTCAACGCCGTAGTTTTTCGTGTTTCAATTTCGTCACTCCCTCGCCAGTTGTCATCGATGACCGGTTCATACGTCAGCTTGTATCCTTGCAAAAGACCGTTGCAGTGTTCAGTGGCTGGTGGTTGCCAACTAACTTGTAGGGATTGGGAGGTAAGGGCGGTGCAACGCATGTCTTCGGGTGGGGCGCTGGGTACTAAAAGAAGACAGTCAGGCGCAGCTTTCAAAGTACGGGTACTAACCATCCTCCATAGTTTGCGTAGTGAAGGGTTCGGTCAGCGGGCCAGGACCTACCTCGTTAAACGCCTGCACCACGATGCTATACGCCATGTATTTAGAAAGGCCACCCAGTAACAATTCTCCACCACCATCCTCCCCATCGCCCGTCATCGAAGTATAGTTATACGCGCCCATAGTCGCAGATCTATATCCGACGTTAAAACCCTGAATGTCTCCGTGCCTCAAATCGAAGAGCGGAGGGGACCACGTGACCAACAGTTCCGTAGACGATACAGGCCTAACCGACAAGTTTAAAGGCGGACCGGCTGGACGCTGTGGCTCAGTCCGCACCAGCAGTTCGAAACTCGGCTTGCTTCTACCGGCGGGACCTTCGGCTATCACGCGGAATATGTATTTGGTGGCGGGCTTTAGATCTTCAATCAGCGCGCCGTATTGTAAAGGAGGTTCGATCAGATCCAAGTGCTGCCAGGGTCCTAAGAGGATAATTATTGTAAATAGAAAGACTAAAAAGTAAATAATGACTTCTATTAAGCGGACAGGAAGCTGTCATCATCTCAAGATTAAACCAAAGAGTACCCCATTTAATAAGATACGCCGTCAGTACTGTAAACATGGGCTATCCTTTCATGGATGAGTGAGAAACTCTACAATCGCGCGATGCTGTAAAAGTGAAGTTCACCCATTTTTCGAAACAAAAACCGCTCGCAAGTGAAATGTTTTGGAGGTCGAAGTACCTTAACGCAAGTACCAGGTATATAGGATCTGTTAGTTTTCAGTTTGGTGCGTTGATGATGATAGCTTCGCAGTCGAAACGCGTTCGATGGGTTTCTTATTCACCCTTTATTAACAGGATGAATTTAATTTGGCGGCTAACGATACTTACGATCCATCTCCTTGTATTCGACTATAAATTTGAACACCTCGTTTGAATCGCCAGATTTGTGCTGCCACTTTAAATTGATCGATCTACTACTGATCATTGCCGCTTCAAGGTGTTGCGGACTGAGCGGAGGTTCCTGCACTAGCAGTTGCACCAACTGCTGATCTCTACCGTACATATTGCTGGCCTGGCAGAAGTACGACCCGGTATCTGAGGCGTCCGCGTTGGTAATTTGGAGCTGGGCCGCGACACCGTCCGGGGTGACATCTTGTTTGACATGCACCCTGTAGTTGGTGGAAGGGTTCAACTCCGTCTTTCCACTACGTAACCATACGACGCTTATAGGTTTATCTCCGTTCACGTCGCAGTGTAAAGTTGCCGTGTCTCCCTTCTTCACTGTAACCAATCTTGAAGGAGCGGCAAAGTAGGGGGAAGCTAGAACAGCCCCCATTATCATAATGTAGGCCACAGTAACAACTTACAGTTAACCCTCAACTGAATTACCTTACCAATCCCAGTGCCAATACCATTATCTGCTTGACAAAGATAAAAACCTTCCCGGTCCTCCTTTACGTGTTGTAATAACAACGTGCCGTTTCCCAACAGTTTAGTTTGTATTTGATCTCTTACTTCCTCATAGTCACCGGACTTGCTGCCTAAACACATTAATTTCTGAGATAGTGAAAATTCATTTAGCAGAAAGAGATAAAAAGTTAAAGACCTGTTGCTTTCTTCCACATAACAGTAGGGGTAGGTACGCCTTGAGCTTGGCAATGGAGGGAGACGTGGTGATTTCTTTCTACACTTATATCAACTGGTTCGACCAACCATCTAGGTGGTACTGTAACAAATTGCGGTTATCTTAGTGCGTCTATAGCTACAATTCTACACATTTATTGTTGCATTGTGCCGTGAGTGGATACATTGATGACACTCTACACGGTTTGGATAGGTGGCTAATTTACTGGTATTTTGCTGCAATAAGCAAGTACTTGTGAGGAAAAATCAACATATCTTCTGGTACGGCTCAGTGTATGTGAGAGTAAGGCGATGGACTCAGTAGTCCATTACTACATCATCATTCTACATACATAACCAAAGTGCATGCAAAGTGATCGAACAAATATCAAAGTCTACGAGTGATCGAGAATTAAAATAAAAATGTGCAACAGTACCTTGACCTGGGGATTCCGGTCGTCGCGTGTGCCAAAGCAACGAAATGTGTGGGTAGGAGTTGGTTAAAGGAGACAGGCTGGGTGGTTACCTTTTACCAGCAGCTTGGCGGTGTACCTGACCTCGGCGGCTGGGTTGCTTGCAACGCACGTGAAGTCTCCCGAATGTCTCGAGTCAAGGCTAGAAATGCTGAGGAGACTAGAATAGGGATCAAGGGCCGTCACGTTAACGCCTAGTGCGGGGGTGAGTGGCAATCCGTCCTTTAGCCAGGAGACCACGAGCGGTGGGTCCCCAGAACTCACTCCGCACACTGTTCTCGTTCGCATGCCTTCGGACAGCCCGTCTTGGAAGGAAAAGGGCTCAATAATAGGAGGAACTGAGAGAGAAGAGAAACAAACATCAGAGATAGAAAAGAAGTATTAAAAAGTGCGTCACGGCGCACCTGATTACCATTAACTACTAAGTGCTGTGTGTGGGATACCTCCGCTGCCAAGTTACGCACAACGCACGAATAGTTGCCGTTGTGCTCGGGCGTTAAACTCTCTATCAATAGTATGCTAGTATACTGATCCACTTGCGTGACGGACACCATTTGGGCTGGCTCCACGATACGGCCATCTTTGTGCCACGATATCGTCAGCGGAAGATCGCCTTTGGTCACGGAACACGTAAGGCTCGCACGATCTCCTACGTGTAGCGTCTCCTCTGCATAGAACGGGCTAACCTTTGGCGGCACTGTAATGACATGGTAAAGCAACATGTAAAGTATGTCAGGAACAACGCAATTATCCTGATCTAAAATTACTGCGAATGGAGAAACAACATTTTAAATGAAATAAACCTGTAAAGAATAACAAATTAGTGTCATTGGTCATAGGTATACAGGATCACAACAGGACCAGTCGAAGTTATTCGCAATGGAAGAAAAGAGGATTTGATGGAATCTGACCCTAACATCAGTCACCGCTCAATACATGTGATTGCAAAAAAAGTATTTCCATTTTTTTTTGTATTGCAATATTTATGTTGTGCACTTAAATAAAGTGAACATAAATAAAAAAGAGTAATCTGAAAAACTCACTTGTAAACGAGAGCGTGAACACTCTTTTTGAAAATCTACCCTGATAAAATTGCAACATGCAGTTGGTACGAAAGTGCTTAGGTATTTAATTTGAAATTTTTAGTACCTATTCCTAGATAATTCAATATTCTTTCAGATGTGAACTTGTAAAAATGAAAACGGCTAATTAATGTGTAGAACGCATTAGGATTAAGTTAGCACCCCTAAATGGGCATCCCAATTTGTTACATCGCTAAAATATTGTGCCCATTTTGTGCTCACGTTTATGAGAAAATCGAAATTTTCCATTGGGGGTCCACCTTAATGCTGGAACATGTCTTTCCTTTGTGAGTCATTCACAATTTCTAAAGGATATGCCAATTAAAAGTAGCACCTCTTACAATCGGAGCGACTTGAAACTTATGTCATAATTTTGTACCTCTTTTGTGCAAATGTTTGCGCCAATCCTGAAGTTTTGTGCGCCTTTCGTTTCGGAAAAAAGTTTTCCGTTTGTATAGTCCAACATAATGCTAAAAATGACTTCCACAAGAAAAAAGAAAAATGCAACCCAAATATAGAGATTAGGTACATCTCAAATGCTATTTAAGTTTAAATGTATAATGATACACGACACAAAATTCTGATTACTTCCGAAAATATGCGAGAAAAGCGAAATTTGCAGATTTTTAAAATTTTTCTCATTGCCACTATTTCGTTTCTGAGAAATCATCATATCAACTCCTTTTTATATGACCCGTAAGAAAGGTACATACTGTATTTGAGTAGCATTTTTTATTACGAATACAAAAATTTACGGCACAAATAAAAACTAAAGTTGGAAACTGTTGGTTTCAACAGGATGGTGGGCCCCCACATAATGTCCTAGTCGTGCAATGCGCATCGGATAAATTTTCCATTTTCCAGGAAATTTGTAATTGGGATTCAAACCTAGAACTCTTGGGCCGCGTGTCGTATACCGGTTGACTTAAGGTTCGGGAATTTAAAGCCAAATGCCAGCGTGTACTTATGGACAGATGAACGGAAAAACTAGTCAGTATTGTTCATTCAATATTATTCCAGACGAAGAGTCAGTGTACTGCAAGACATGTTTAGGATATTTTAAATTTTTTTCGATTTTATAGATAGGTATAGATTTTATATTATTTAAGTTGGCACCCCCTTTTTTAAATAGGAAAGGCGCACAAAACCTGAGTATTGGCGCATATTAGTGTCATGTGGATCGAGAATGATGGTGTTCCAGCATTAGGTTGGACCCCCAAAGGAAAATTTTGATTTTCTCGTAAACGAGAAGAGAACAAAGTTTTGGGATTGGCGCACAAAGATCACAATATTTTTGCGATATAACACATGAATGAGCCGATTTAAGGGTGCTAATTTAAGCCAGCGGGATTACTGTGGTTGTCAGAGTAAAACTATTGGCTTCTTTTCCTTTTTTTTCCAGAAAATATACTGGCGTAATGCACTCAAGGACGGATGGTATACGCTTCATCGGCACTGGTCTTATAATCCTAGGGACCCTCAAATTGTTATCACAATGAGCGGACTTCATTAGCGTAAAGTACTTGAGAATAGGTGGGTACAGAAATAGGAAATTCTCCTAAATATACACATAACCTAACCTATCCTTAGGAAAATAGTGCCTGAAAACATTTAAAAACAGGCATATGATTAGTTTTTAGGCCCCCTCCCATCTCCAAATGACGAATGTAGTTTGAGCTGATTTGCTCCAGTTATTTTATAAAAGCGAACTATCAGGTACATTACAAGAATACCCACGAAACCAAATAATTGGAGATCTCAAGGCCATAGAGTAAGTCAATGAGGTAGTCAAATTGTAGGAAAATATGCACCAAAACGAACATGTTCATAGGATAATCAAATGCTGTAGTCAACGTGAAAACATAAAGACACTCACAGGTACACGTAGAAAGAGACGAGGGCATAAACCTTTTTTTAAATCTGGAATCTGCAAGAGAGAAAAGAGAGAGCCTCCCTCCCCGTGCAAAAATCATGGAATGAAGTAGTTTAAAGAAAGATCAATCAATCAATCATTTTATTTTCCATGTAGACTACATATAGGAGTATAGGAACGTCACAAAATAAATAAATAAGATAACAAACAAATACGTGCAATAGCGGAATGCTGAAGTACATAAGGCGTCTTATGAATTGGCGAGATATTCTTTGATACTGTAAAATGGGTGGTCAATGAGGAACTTTTTTAAATATCTTTTATAAACAAGATACGAAGAATCGCATACGATTTTCAGTATCGAAATTTTTACCACTCAGCTCGCATTCGGAAACCATACTTCTAATCCGGCTCATATTCAATAGCACTGATCTTTGAACTCGTAGAAATCGATTGGAGAAGGTCTGATTCGTTCTAGAGTTAGACGAGGAGCAGACGGACAGTCGAGCACCATTATATAAAGATTTTTTTTTCTTTCGAAAAATTTCCCTAAAAAAGATAGATCTCTGTCTCTGGGCCACCTAGAGACGTCGGGTTTTCGCTAATTGATTGCTGCTATGGTTTATATTTGCCACTCACTCTTCATTTATAGTTGTGTTACGCGGACAGCACCCATAGTGCACAAATAAAGTATATTCAATTTGTGTAGGCTTCAAACCAAATTATTTAAAAAATACGACACGGGTATTTGTACAAAATATGAAATTTTAATGCAGGTGCGAGGAAGGGGTTCAATTTTTTTTATGCTTTCCGCGACAAATTCTTACATAAACTTCCTCACCCACTTTTTCTCGGTTCCTTTTCCGCCCGTTGAAAAGCATTTTCCATTCATGTGGCAGTGCTGCCAACATGTCGAAAATCCTTACCCACGTCCGTGAGAGTCCCAGTACACTTAATTTCTTGACCTACCTCGTACTATCATAGCAAGAAATGTTAGTTTATTAAAATAACCAGATTTTGATTGTCCGATAAACCTTTCATCTTGCCGGGCAGGGATTAATTTTAAGGTCAGAGATAATCCGGTTTCATTTGGTCAAAATAACATTTGAAAATAATTTATGAAACGATTCCACTTTTTTAGAAACAAGTGGGTTTTTCCATTTCCTGTAATGAAACTGCACCTACCAAAGATCGCTCACCTTATCCTAGGGGAATTTTCTGCTACATAGTAATCTCGTACATTTTTTTTAGTACCTTACCCCAAATTATTGGTGGATAGAGCAAACAACGAAATTCGTACAGACTTTAATAGTTACCAATAGTACAGAATTGAATCCTCTGATATCTGCAACGAAGGAGTACTTTGAATAACGTAGACGAAGTCCGAAGTGAGCACGGAAAACTAAGAAGGCGGGAAAATATAAAATACCTAATAGCCCTAAAAAGTTCCACGTAGAACAATGAGAGATGATCCAGTAAAATGACCAAAAAATTACTCCCCGGTTACGTTCTCAACGGAAAACCTACAATATAGAAACATAAACATCAAATGAAAGGCAGCTAATTTACATCCAACCCAAATTAAACTTCCCTTTATATTTTGTAGGGCATGGCTAATGAAAACTGAGAAAATTTCGAATAAAATGGATGATATAAGATCGCATTGTCTTCTTCGTGGGAGATCAAATAAATTACTGCAGGATAGATGACACGGACAAATTAAGCAATTATTTTCTGTTTCAGGTAACAATAGTCTCGCTTTTAATTGTATTTTCGCGCGATGTAAATAATGTAAGTTCGATAAGGAGTCAATTTCCCTGAAAAAGTCTTTTCATTATAGTACAAAGTAAATAAAAGTAGGTATAGAAAGAAACCTTACCTATAACAGCAACTTCACCGCTTCGTCGAGCACTGTGACCCTGCTTATTTCTAGCCCAGCAAGTGTAAACACCAGAGTCGGCCTTTTTCTCAACGGGGTTGATTTGAAGCGTGCCATCAGGCAATACCTTCTGTCTAAGATCGTCTGGTAGCTCTCTTCCGCCTCGTTCCCAGTGGATCTCCTCGATTGGAAATCCAGCCACAGGACACTTCAGTTGTAAAGTTTCTCCCGCCACCGCTGTTACTTTGGGAATTAACCGAATATACGGCATTCCTACGGGCATGCAATGAATATCAGCGCCAGTTCACGGTTGACGTGAGACATTAGGTCGGGAGATCAAATAAATTTGCATACCGTATACATTCAGCCGTGCGGAATGAGACGTTTTCCCTGCCCGATTTTCCGCCGTACACGTGTATTCGCCGCCGTCTTCCACCATAACGTGGCTTATGTTTACGTGACTTATAACATCTCCGTGAACTGTCACGTACTGTCCAATTACAAATCTGTAAATGAAAAATGGGAACTTGAACGTAAATTACCTACTGCACCATTATTTCCCCAACAACTTTTTCAACATTGATAAAGTTAAACAAAATTCAAAGTTTCCCAATTTAAGTCGGAGAATAAATTTTTGTTTACTTGTTGCTTTAATATGAAAAGTTGAATAAGCTGCCAATTTCAAAATTTCATTTCGAAAGTTTTGTTTTAATAATTTCAAGTAAAAATGCCGTAGTACATCGCGGTTATTTCGTATTTTCTATTACAAAGTGATATAAGACACTCCGCGTCTCGGTGTAGTTGCCACGGAGGGATGAAATGCAAATTTAAATCCAAACTTTTTATGTTTAAAACACGCTGAAGAAAGGAATATCGTCGTTAATTTAAATGCCTTGCACATGTTTTGCAGACGACCAGCTTTCGTTTTTCTGTAAATGCCAATGCTGACTGAAAAGTAGCCCTAAAAGATGATTTTTTGGTAAAATGAGTATTTCTTGAGAGATCCCCAAGCTTCTTCCGCTTGTTTCATACGTTAGCGCCCTCAGAAGTGTCCGAGTGACAGTAACTCATAAATGCACGCTCAAGAAATTTAAGATAAATTTAATTCACATGTGGAAAACACCGCAAAACCAACTCACCGAAAAACTGAAAATGCGAAATTTTGCTTTCAATTTCCCTATTTTTTTATTACTTATTGACGCCGTATTGAAGTTTTACGGAATGAGATAGAGGACAGAGAGAAAGAGAAATAAGGATGTGTCACACTATACTTTTACAAAATTTTAAATCATAGCCAAGCCATGTTGATTCCGCAAGATCCAAGATCTAGCTCCCCGAGGATGTTTGATTGAGAAATGAATAATTTTGAAATTTTTCTTGTAAATTTATGTAAAAGTGTGAGACGTAATTGTTTTTCTTTAGAGATTTAGATTCTCCGAATTTTAAAGGGAAATCTGGAGGGAGATAGGAAGGGGCAATTCACATACATGGGGAAGAGGGAGGTCGGTAATTGAAGAAATAGATGAATTTAAGGAACAATGATAGAATTGTATCAGCAACCGATGGAATTGTGTCTAAAGGGGAAGATAAAAAGATCAAGAAATGAAAAGACGCAAAGACCAAGGGAGATACACTTACTGATAAGATACATGGTGGAGCTGTATAGAAGGAGGCACAAGAAGCAGAAATAGGAGTGCGAGGAGGAGTGGAATAATATAAAGGAGAATATTAAACAAAAGCAATAACGTGGAAACAAATAACTGAAGGGGATTGGAGAGAAAAAAGAAACCAGTGGTGGCAAAGAGAGTGTAAAAAAGTGAAATAGATACAGAGAAATGATGGAGACCGAAAGAAGATGGAAAATAGAAGCGGAAGAGGCGAGAGAACAGGAAAAAAAGTACAAAAGCAAATATAAAGAAAAAAAGGTGGAGAAACAGAAAGAATATGAAGAGCCAATCAAGAAAAGAGGCACCTCTAAATAGCATTATGCGGGTCACTCTGTAATTGGGCGCATGCCTGTTGAGGGCCCAAAACTAAGAGAGGGATAATAAATAAATAAATAAATAAATAAATAAATAAATAAATAAATAAATAAATAAATAAATAAATAAATAAATAAATAAATAAATAAATAAATAAAAAAATAAATAAATAAATAAATAAATAAATAAATAAATAAATAAATAAATAAATAAATAAATAAATAAATAAATAAATAAATAAAATAAAAACAGAAAAGAATTTTTGGAGGGTAATATACAGAGGAAAAAAGAAAAATAGAACAAGCAGAAAAGAAATACAATTAGAGGAACGGAAACAATATTTTGCCAAGCTACAACTAAAGAAGTAGAAAGAGGGGGCTATGCAAGAGAGGAGGTTGCCGGAGATGAAATAACATGAGAGGAATCGAGCAGCAATTAAAAAAGACTGAAGAAAAGGAAAACTTAATTTAATTCACATATTGATGTTTATTGGAAAACATTTTGAAACATATGAAACTAGGTAAGATTGCTTGCATGTCTTAGGTGAGGGGTATTTCACTTGTACATTTAAGAATTGAACATAGGAAACTTTTGTATGAGTTGAACTTTATTCACTGTATGTATTACACAGATTGGTGGAAAACGAATGCGAAAAAAGGGGCGTAAAGGTGTTCGCGTTTTTCATGGACTTGAAGGGAGTGTTTCACAGAGTAGAAAGGGAAAAACTATTGAAGATAATGGAAGATGGGAAAATTGACAAGAAGTTAAGGGATGACTCAAGGAACTATAAGAGAAACTAGATCGAGGGAAAAAATAGAACGGAAGGAGTCTGAAGTGTTTTGGCCATGTAAAGAACTAAGACAGAATGGAAAGGTATTGGTATAGGAAAGGAAAAGAGCTAAATGTACCAAATGAAATGCAAAGAAACAATGGGGCAAATACGCAGATAAGAGAATTAAGGAAAAAGGGCGGTAAGACAGGTGTGGGCAATTGGAGAGAGGGAGTTCAAGAATGATTTTAGAACAGGAAAGTATTTGTTCGATGCAATGGTGAGAGGGGTGCTCATGTACGGAACGGAGATATGGGGTGGAAGGAATGGGAGGAACTGGAAGAAGTACAACGCTGATATTATAATGGGTATTGCGGTTAACCGGAAAGATACCAAATTATATATTAAATGAGGAAACAAAAGCGGAAAAGATACGGATAACGATGGAAACGACAGAGAAAGCGAATTGGTGAAAAAATGCTTGACAACGAGGATAAACGTAAAAGAAAGGTGGGAAGAACAACGGAATAAATAAAGAGGGGTTTCAACCAGGGGTGGGAAGAACAATTGTTTATACGTCTCGATAACCGCTGACTGTAGGCGACTAGGCGTATTGTATGCTATAGGAAAAGTACTCAGAATGTATGGTAAAGTTGTAGATTATTTTTTGAACTTTTAAACATTTTTGAAAACTTAGCAACCTCACTTTGAAGGATTCATTCTTACTCTATTAAGACACAGAAAGCTAGCCAATATCATTGAAAGCGCATTTTTCATTGACGACATGGAAAAGTGTAAGAAAGTGTTGTTTGCATCGTAAAGTTTCAAGAAAAGCGTTTCTCCACTACGTTGTAAAAAATGTGTCTTTTCCGGGACGTCGTTAAATAAGGATTATTCATTTGCGGAGTCGTTCAATAAGGACAATAATTAATGAGCCACATTTTTCGGGATGTCTTTTCTGCAACACATTGAATGTGGAGGGTTGCGAAACATTCTACGAGTATTATGAAAAAGTGACCATTTAAATCAATTAACAAAACGTTATGGGAGCTAAAATAAGAAAAATTAGGTGCGCGTATAAGCAAATATAGTTCCTATCTGGAAGCCAGGATTATAAACGTACAAGATGCAGTAAATTTAATTAGCAGATAGAACTAGCTAGCTGAATTTCTCGTGAGAACAATTTTTTTCTGTTAAAAGGTAGAGAAAGGATAATTTGATTTATAACACTTTTTGGAGAAACTTATCAGAATAATGATCTGACCTCTGCCTGACCTGTTTCTGACAGAATCTTTCTGATTTCAGAAAACAGACCTGTTTCCGTCGACAAACATGACCCAGATTGTTTTTTTGTTAAATATTCTGATTTACCAACTTTGATTATCAATGAAACTCAAACACAATTTCCACACGTTACATGGATCCCACCGAAATATTTTTACCATCTTTCGTACTTCTTCTCCTAGACTTTTATCACAAACATCAGCCCCTTGATCAAGCGAACTTTATACCTCTAATACTAAAACATAATCCAAACTCTTTGGGCCTTTGGATAATCAGCCACTGTATTTGTTAACTGCTTTGCTTTCAGAATGGATCTAGCACAATTTTGAAGCATGTTTTTTTAGTTATTATTTTGACACAATTGGACAAAAACAGGTACAGTAAGATATACATCCTTTGTTCACGCTAATCCAATGAGAGAAATGGAAATTTTACCGTAAAGAATATCCCTTCAAACCCCAGGCTGCTATGAATTGAACATTTTGTGAACAGTAACAAATAATTTCGTTTCGTTTTCATTGTTGCATCCTGTATTTCGGATTCACTATGCCAAGAAGATCCCAAAAGGGAATAAGGAACACTTTACATAGCCAAAAGACAAATAGTTCGCCCTAATGCAGTACGATTGGAAAAAATTGAAAACCTTACACCATATCGCTCCTATTTTCCCAATTATTGGCCTTACAAAATTTTAAATAACGTGACAGTTATCGTTGCAAAAGACTTGCCACCCGTTTTGTTACCCGTTATCTATACTTTTTCTCATTGATTCTAAATTACCCCGTATTATGTCTAAAATGACAGGTTTCAACGTCTGGTTTTCCCGAGTATAATAAAGATAGCACTTTAAGAAAGTGATTTTAAAAATACCCTGGAAATTATTTTTCGTTTCCTACGATAACGGCAAAGAAGGGAGGGGGGCAAGTTTAGACTAGCAGCCCTGACCGCCGTAGACCTGTTAAAACCAGGTGTTCTTTCCTACTGATTTTAGAGCATGAAATTATAAATATGAAAAGGGAATTTCTCTAAATGTTTTATGGAATAATATAGTGAAATTTTAGAGAAATTCCGGTTTTTTGTCTTTGAATGCTTGTTTCGCCACCGGGTGGTTATGGTAGAAAACTAAAAATATCTCCAGCATGAAGGTTCTATTAAAGATTTTAAAAGTGCTTCATTCTTTGACGCTTCCCAAGTATATTGAAGGCTTTTTTTATCCCTATAGCACAATATACTATTTTTACAAAAATTTATTAAAAGTTCATTTAAAATCATAAATCTTGTTTCCAATTAGCTAAGGGAGAAATAGGTAAGTGGATCAGAGCTGTTTCGATTTGAATAGATGACTCTTATTAAAAAGTAAGTTGCAACTGCAGGAAAAAACGATTGTAAAAGGCCAGAGGAAAAATTATAATAAGGAAGCTCATGAAGGTTGTAAAAAAAGAAAGCAAGTACAATTTTCGGAAAAAGGTACAATAGTACCTTATCATTGTCATAGATTGTAAGAAAAAGTGACCACTATAGAAAAAAAAGTTGTAAAAAGAAGTTTTAAGAAAGTATTCCCTATGGCTTACCTGTAGGTACAACAAATCAAACTGATCGATCATAATAGTATTGAAAGTTATTTATTGTTATACTCGCAGCGCTCTATTAATTTCCAATTCACAAGGAATTTATAGAGATTCAATTGAGGTTACCCCCTCATTGTTCGAGTTCATTCCTTGACATTTTCGTTCGTTAGGGTAGAAATAATCCAATTATGCACATAATTTTGGTTTACGTTTAAGAATTAGGCAGTTCCCCAAACTAAATTCCCACGTACCTATAAATTACTTACGCCAATTTATTAAACAACGCACCAGACGTGCGAAAATTATGGATCGTTATAATATTATTATCAAAATGTTTAAATTTATTTCGCCCTACGGTTGCAGCTACTGTTTTCATCGCGCAAATTTTAATGGTCGCCCGTTTAACTATTACTGTCAATTTATATCGTCTAAAACCTTTACGCTTGCCTAAAATGAAAAAGAAAGTTTTTATTGCAAGGTTATGCAACAAGTTTCCAAAACAACTACGATAATGTGGAAAAGTTCGAATAGTCTAAACACTTTTTATTTCTTTCAAAGTTAACGTTGGAAAAGCTCCAATGCCATTTTGGTTACGATAAGGAATTTTATGGCCTTTTTTTATAACTACTCGCATTAACAAGCATACTTTCGCACTATCCGTGCCTAATTTATAAATATTATGCGAAATTACATTTTCGCCGAAAACGTTGCTGCTGTTGTTTATTTCTGCAAAGTTTACGGGGACAGTAAAATATACACCCCAAAAAACGTCATTAGTCATAATTAAGCCTTCGTACCTACATTAACGTTGTGAGGGTGTACATAAAAATGTTAATTAAGACGTAATAAATTACGTCTTCTGATGTAATAAAGAGGAGGACGTTACCACTAATTGATTTCTTTAATATGTTTACTAGAAAAAGAGCAATAGAGCTTCGGTCAAATAAACACGACGAAATGAAGATACAGGGTCTCATATGGTGTGTGTGTGTAGAATAACGTGGAATGTGATGCCCTAAGGGTCTAACACACTATATTATCATTAGCTTCGGAATTTTCTCTCCCAATCCCTTTAGAAGTGCAAAAATGAATTTTCCCTGGCTATAAGACTTTAGTTTGTTTAGTTTGTGGACATTTCATAAGATTTATAAATACTTTTGTCAATTCCCTTCGTTTCGATGGTTCGCGAAAACACTTTATACGGTATAATAGGGCTTAGAGTTTGTCCTTAATCGCATCAATTCCTTTCTATCGCATTTGAATGAAAGAAAGTTATTGTTGCTACGATCTTTAAGTTGCCAATGGTAAATCATTCGAAAGTGTCGCAGATAAAATACCTAAAGCTGTGCGATATTTACATAGTAGAAAAATCTAAAAAGTGATAAGTTGGCTCAACGTATTTTGGTACATAAAACCACCCTAAATAACAGTCCGGGCGCTGGTAAAAACATTTTTAAGCTGTATATTATTTACTTCATCAGCTTTTGTTATTTTAAGGTCAAATATCACAAAACCTTCATAATAATTAACAATTGATTTCTGAACATGATCGGTACTCCATCGAAACGTCTTCCTTTTATTCATTTGTTTTACACTGTTGGTGTTTCCACCGCGATAAGTGCCCATTGGGTACAATCCAGTAGAATTCGAAGAATTGCGATTTTCAGGAGAGTAATTTTTTTGACTTTTGCTCCTGGGTAGGTGGCAGGTGGTCTATAAATAAATTTTATTCACTACAATTTATTTTTTGTAATGAAATAGTGAATACCACGGGTAGCTCTGTAACTAATAAATGGCCCTTTATCACTTATAATCTGAAAATTACAATTTGACGCGCTGCTATGACCATTGACCACTCTCAAAAAAGTACTCTTATAAACTGAATTGATTGAATATGTTGAAAATAATCTCGTTCTTTTCACATTTGTAGATTGATATACTTCATGAAATTAATAAGCAATAAAGTTTAAATCCTGTCTCGTGATTGCGTCCAAATCTAATTAATTAAATAATGAAACACCTGGTGCAAATTCTATTGAAATAAATTTACACGCCTCTGGATGCTAAATGAGAAAATTAACCCACGCAAAAAAAAATGGTATTAATGACCTTAAAATTCACTTTCCCAATTACTAAAAAAAACTGTACGAATATCTTTAGTTTGGTTTCCGTTTTCATCCATAAAAACATACAAAAATTTTTTGTTCCCGGGGCAAATCTCTGTAAATCGACCTCTTCAGGAATATTAGAATGACTTTAAGTGAAAATTTCGTATACAAAATCCCAAAAAACGGTCGATACCCCATTGACAACTGATTTCTCCTTTGGAAGGCGGCAGCTATTTGGAAAATTGGGTGGTGGAACGCCTTTATGTGGTTACTCGTTGATTGACGAATTTGAAATCTGTACCCTATATTAGTTTCAATTTGGTTTATTGATGCGAACAATTACCAATGTTCCGCAGTATGGGAATGTCTAAAATTACCTTACATAGGGTTTGCAGCTACCGAAAGCACAAATTAATTTTCTTTAACCTCTTTACCTGTTGTTATTTTATTTATAATGGTACTAATAACTCGTTTTTCAGCGTAACTAGCCACTCCAAAACAATAACAAAACGTAATACGGTAATACGGTTCATCGGAGGAAATTCCGTTGTTGCTTACAAACCACTTCCTATTATTTGTCTTGTTGGAAAGGTCAGGTCCCAATGAATATATAAAGTACGCACGACAATAAATTCGTAGTGGCAAAAATCTTCGGTTGCGAGGCCCACGATTCTCCCACACACTGCGGTTATCCGGATTTCGATTCGAACTTTTAATTAACAATGAAATTTTACGCGATCTCCAAGATGGCATACCGTTTTACCGTTCGAAGACAATTGTTTGTATTTCTTTAGTGTTATTTTTCCTTTATATGTTTATTTAATTGTATAAGCGTGAAACTGGGTGTTGAAATGTAGGCACATCTCGTCATTTGCGATTAGAACTTTTGAAATCAGGCGAAAGTTAATTAATTTCAACGAAAATGCACATCTGCTGCAGATAAAATTGAAAGAAAGAAGAGAGAACTTCAAGCACGTTTCTTCGCAGCCGGAGTTATCTACTCTAATTGTAATTGGTGCATTTTTTCTAAACACTGGAAGAAGGAGTTTTTTGTTTGATGGAAGTGGTGTTCCCTTAAATAAGTGAGATAAGGAAAAAAGGGAGCGAGCTGGTTCGCGACGGTTGGAAAAGAGTGTACGTCTCTTTACGCTAATTATTTATTCGGGTTGTCCGCCCGATTTAATTGATTGAAGACGCAGTTCGTAATTTTCATAATATTTCTGTGCAGAAGAAAGTTAAGTGAAGTTGTTTCAAAGTTCAAGCGCGTTGTTCGTTTTACGGTAACAGTTAGTAAAGGTGAACTAAAGGAAGCAGTCTGCGTGAACAGCGACGCCTTCTTTTAAAAATGTTCTCTTGTATTAAAAAAACTAAAGATTTTATTATTTTTAATATCAACCGTCTGCGCACGGGGTACTACATGTAAAACAAGCTTTGAAAACTCCTCTTTACTTCAGAAATTTTGTTTTTATTTAATGTGTTTCAGAATAAATTGTCATTGTTAATCAAGTTCACCACTGTGGTCTTCTCCAAAAGTTCTCCTTCAAAATATTTTCGGTTAATTGATGGTTCCCGTAGTAAATGATTTAGTCGTAATAAGATAGGTAAGAATCAAAACACAAAATTATGAAAACGAATGAAAATGAGACCGAATTCACTTCGAAACAACCATTTTTCCTTTGATCGTACTCATCAATTACGGCCACTTTTATGCATCGTTAACGTTACAACGAACGACAAGAAATTCTAAATATTTCACGTAGAAAAAAAGCAAAGGATCGCTTTCGAAATTCGTTCGTTACTAACGAGAGTATTTAACATCGTCTTTATTTAAAAGTTTTAAGGGCTCTAAAAGTAAGCGAACTGACCTGCCGTTGCTAGGCAGCGGGAAACCATCAAGAGTCCATGAGATTTGCGGTGTGGGGTTTCCAGCCGCACTGCATTTTAGAGAAACGGCGGGACCGGGTTGTAACGTTTGCTCTATAAAGCTATAAAGGAGCACAGGCGGAGCATCTGAAACAACAGAACAAAAGTTTCGCTTTAACATTAAGTTTCCAAATTAACTTCGACTTTTGTAATAAGTTGTAATGTTCACCAGTCTTGTATTTACACAGATTGTCAAAATCTTTCCAACTTTGTTTTGTGGTTGTTACCATTTCATATTGGAAATTCTTTTCCGCAAATCTATATTGAGCAGGAAGCGCTTGTCGCGTCGCGTCGTTTCAAAGCAGAAGCAGCAATCATTGAGGAAAATTAAAAACGGCATGCGGTAATTGTTCAGAAAGTAATCCTTTGAAGTTTTAATTTGCGCTCCAGCTGCTACTGACGTTTCCTGGATTATTTTCAGAAAAATTGTTAAGAAAACGCTACATTGTAATTACTACGTTTATGCTTAGCAAATTTACAATGGACGTCCACAGCACATACCTCCCAGTTGTAACTCAGCAGATGCTTGCGCAGTATCTCCCTCCGATCTTCGTACAATGCACTGGTACATGCCGCGGTCTTCCCTTCCAACATTATTGACGACCAGAGTTTCGCTGGTTCCACGTCCCGTACTGGGCAACTGTCGGCCATCTTTAAACCAAGTCACCAAGTGGGGACCTCCTTGTGCAGAAACCATGCATCTGAACTCCGCGCTTCCCCCCATATGAATACTCAATAAGGGCGGCGTAACCTCCACGTGCACGGTTGTCGCCACCACCAGCCTCAATTCGGCGCTAGCCTCACCTCCGGCGTTCGACGCGGTGCAGCGATAAATACCACCATCCTCAGACGTTACCGACTCGATCGCCAAAACCGGCCCCAACTGTCTCACTCTCGGCCCTGGTATCACAAGAGTCGGTTCAACTCCCGTGTGCGAGTACCACCTGAAAAACGTAGCAAACTAAAAAAAACTACGAGAAACAAAACGTAGAATTAAAAAAACGGAATACGGACGGAGGGTTGTCATGGTTACGCATTTTCATCGGGACTTTAAAATTCAATTTCCTCGCGAGTGTATAAATGGCGTTGCATGTTTCCTTTGTAAGGTACGCGCAGTGATGATTGTCGTCGCATTTCAAGCGGTGAATAAATAAATACCTGTATTCTGGGGCCGGACATCCCTGAGCAATGCACAACAGAGCCGCCCCTTCGTCCTGAGGCACCGTTATTGTGCCGGAGTGTTCCACTATTACGGGAGCGACAATTCCCCGATGTTCTGTAAATAACAAAGAATTTTTAATTTTCATTCTCTGCAATGAGGTTTATTAATTTTTTATGCGAGTATCTTTGTGCAATCAACGTCGAGTTTCCAGCAGACGTGGGGTCTAAATTATGAAACTTCCGCGAATTTTAGAGTAACAGTAGGTAACTGTGCTATAACCGGGAAGAATAGGTCATATAACTAATAAATTCGATTAATTTGTAATTATATATCACAAAAATAAATTGTGATGCAAATGAAAGTTGGTTATTGCTATTGAACTGGCACTCGTAGTTCATAATAGCGTAATTACGTGGAATTACATGCCAATTGCTTATTATTTTTATTCCCCTTAGGTCGGCGATACATCATGCATAGGTATTTCGATTATTACAATCGTTCGCCTATCTACCTGTGGCGTAATTATATTCGGGATTAAGGAGATTCATTGGAACAGTTCAGGTTCGTCAGAATCTTCAGTTTTTTACATTTCTTGTGTCTTTCCGGCCCTATAATTTTTGATTTTTCAGACTGATAATCTTAAAACTGCTGAATTCTATAGATTTCTCTGATTCTGATCTTTCAGCGTCTTCAAGTTCTTCAGAAACAGAAACATACTTGTTTGGATTGTACCCATTCCGTCGTTGATTCTGCGAATTCTTCAATTTCCACCCAAATTCCGCAGTTCCCCATGTTTGTTTGAGCCTTTTGTATTATCGCATGGTCCGGAAACACCTATTTTCCGCTTTGAGGGTTCATACCCGAAGTTATGACCACCATTTGTGGAGTCGACCAGCGTTTTTAAGCTGGGCGTTTCGCTACGAGAGATGTGTTACTGAAAGTATTTAGGGGTTGCAGATAGGAGGTAAAGGTATCCCGTCAAGATATTTGAATTATTTTTGTTGCTTCCGAAAGCTATTGTTATTTAAAAAAACGAAGGCAAATTAATATTTTAGAATTTCAGCTCCGTTAAGTCATTATTAGCAAGTTTTTGTTTCCTTAAAACGAGCATTGCTGTTATCACGTTGATAGGAGACATTTATGCCGACCTGAGAAATTGCAATTAGCAATATAGGTATTAATTGCACTACGGATTTTAGGAAGTTTTCAAACAGTTAATTGTTTCTAATCGGTTTTGGCATCTAGATAGTGGGCGTGGGGATTAGGTCCGTTTTATAAGAGACATAGTAGTACAGTCTGAGCTTATCATGAGGTACATGCATTTTTAGAAACAATACGCCATGGTGGACGTTCAAAATTATGAAGAAACTAAGGAGGGATTGGTCCTATCTAAAAAATTAATTAAGGTATGAGCATCACAGCGTGAAGTAGGTATCATAGCTTTATCTCGCAAAATGTGCATAAAGAAATTTTGGGTGTGCATCTACTTATAATTTAGGAATTTTTTCCTAATTATAAAGAAATGGCCATTTCAATTTAGATTACGTAAATTGTTTTAGCAAAATATACCTATTTGTACAAAATTCATGTACCTACCTACAAGAGCATATATGGAATTCATTTAAAGTTTGGATTGAATGATTTTCAACATACAGTTTATTGATCAGCAAACAAAATCAATGAATTTTGTAGTCACGTTTCAGATCGCATTAAGATTTCACCTAAAAAGGTAACATTTTGGCTTTTGCGAAAGATTTGAGCTAGTCGATGGCAAAAAGTACCTAATTTATTTTGTTTTGTCCAGATTTAGTTTAAGTTAAACGAAGGAAAGTTTCAATCCGCTTTTATGAAATAGGAATATATACATTTTTTACCGTATTTCAGTCCTTAGTAAAAGCTTCGTTATTAAATACTGGTTTTCTGGACCCAAATGATATAATGCGCAAGCACATTTATCTTTTGTTTTATAGCCATTAGTATGCACAATTGTTCTTTCTGGAATAGTCCCCAAGAGACTCAAATGAAGACGTTGGTCATTCTTTATTAATTCTTTTATTAAGGTCCACTGTGTACATATTAAATAGTATTGGAATCAAGACAGAGCCCTGAGGTAAACCCTTACATGTAATCCTCGGACCTAGTTTTTCACTGGAACTATTTCTAATGCATGCCAACGTATGAGTGCGTGAAGTTAGCACAGGGATTGGGAGCACTAACGAAATACTACGTGCCAGTGGTTAGTGCTTCTTTAGTGCCTGATTGTGCACGAAAAAGTAATCCAGCCCGTCTGCCCCTTTTGCGGTATAGGGGTACCCGTTTTCCGTGCCAACTACTATCTGTATGATGCAACAAAAAAATAGGCGAGCTTCCTGCATGGATCACGATAAGAGACCGTAGCTTTGTAAAAAATTTCCCGAAGGACTTTTGGGTCGAAACCAACCTTAACGTTGGCGGATATCCACAATACAGGAAAATGGGCCAACGGGGGAAGCTTTACAGTAAACGGTACAATATTGGATAGTCGATGGGTAATTTGTTCAAGATCACTTCACTTAAAGTTTTGAGTTTTTATGACCCGGACATTGATGTAAATAGTATTGTTTATGAAACAAAAGTTCATGTAGTATTACATAGTTTACTTTGCTAACAAAAGTAGAATTTATAAACTTAAAAACTGTAGTAAGTGTAACTGTTAAGTGTATCAATTGTGCACAACCCTTGTGCAGATAAAGCGCAATTTTTTGGCAAGTGTCGACTTGCGGCACAATTTTATTGTGTAAAAACCAGCGGGGTATCTTGATCACCCCAGTTATAAAACGCTTAATTACAACAACTCTAAATTATAGATGAATTTACCGTTGCAATGTAAATATGCCTTGCTAAGGATAAGGATTGGCTAAAGCATTGTACGTGAAAATAAATCTTTTACGAAATTATGCTAAAAAAAGACCTTTGTGGTAATTCAGTTAGCCCGCTTGGTCAAGCGAGGGTTAAAAACGCATACGAAAATTCCGATATAATCGATGTCAAAAGGGAGGATGAACACAGAACAAAGAGCAGCTTTCGATAGAGTCGTAGATGTATAGTGAATGAAGAAAGTTCAGACAAATTCTTCTTTCTTTCCGGTGCTGAAACATTTGTGTATAAAGCGATTTCATCAAAAATTTTGGGAGGTCGTGGCTCCAACACGGTTGGCTACGAAGCCGTACACGGGCCATACACACACTTGGTGTTCTTATTCCAAAAATAAGTGGAAATTTCGACAAAAAAAGTGGAAACTTCGACAAAAAAAAGTGGAAATTTTCACAAAAAAGTGAAAATTTCTACAAAAAAGTGGAAATTCCCACAAAAAAGTAGAAATTTCAACAAAAAAGTGGAAATTTCGACAAAAAAGTGAAAATTTCGAAAAAAAGTGAAAGCGGCGACAACAAAGCAGAAATTTGACCTTCCCCCGCCGCCCCATCGAGTGACCCATCATTTTAAAGGCCATCAAATATTTTTGTCGAAATTTCCACTTTTTTATGGGAATTTCCACTTTTTTGTAGAAATTTCCACTTTTTTGTAGAAATGTTCACTTTTTTGGCGAAATTTTAACTTTTTTGTAGAAGAAGAACACCAAGTGTATATGTGGCCCGTGTACGGCTTCGTAGTTGGCTGCACCTTTACCTAAAGAAAGGAAATATTCACGGTTACTGCAAGTAGGTTCTAGAATCACAGAAGGGAAAGCTCAATCCACAACTGTTGTTATAGATACGGCTGTATTCTACGAAGCCGTACACGGGCCACATATACACTTGGTGTTCTTCTTCTACAAAAAAGTAAAAATTTCGCCAAAAAAGTGAACATTTCTACAAAAAAGTGGAAATTTCTACAAAAAAGTGGAAATTCCCATAAAAAAGTGGAAATTTCGACAAAAATATTTGATGGCCTTTAAAATGATGGGTCACTCGATGGGCGGCGGGGGAAGGTCAAATTTCTGCTTTGTTGTCGCCGCTTTCACTTTTTTTCGAAATTTTCACTTTTTTGTCGAAATTTCCACTTTTTTGTTGAAATTTCTACTTTTTTGTGGGAATTTCCACTTTTTTGTAGAAATTTTCACTTTTTTGTGAAAATTTCCACTTTTTTGTCGAAGTTTCCACTTATTTTTGGAATAAGAACACCAAGTGTGTGTATGGCCCGTGTACGGCTTCGTAGTATTCGATGAAAACATACATACATACATGAAATGACTCCTGACGATCTTGCCTCGAAAGCCATTCTCTGCCAAGAGAACCCAGAAATATTACTTGTAAGCGAAAGAGTATTAAATATAATTACGTCAATGTCCATTTGGCTATTACTCCAGTAGAATAATATTAGGTAATTCGTTGAATGCAATCATTTAGTCCTCAGACGAAAAGGTTATCTAACGACACCCCTAAAACTATAGATTTCGTTTGACTTATTTTCTTAAAGGCAAATGTTACACGTCACCTTTAAAATATTTATTTATTAGTATTGGAATAGATTATTATCGAGTTATTTGTCTAAGGGGAGAGGTTAGTTAGCAACATCTTCACCCTTAACATGTTTATTAGAATTAGATTGAATTATCATTGTGTTATTTGTCTAAGAGCAGAAGTTAGTTAGCAATATCTTTTAACTTTATTTCTGTATCAATTAAGGGATTTAACCCCAGGGTAGATTAAGGTAGTCATAAATAGGAATGCGCATGGGAAACAAAACACAAGTACTACTATAGACGTCGGTCTGGTAACTACTAGCATCGTAATATTATTCTAAGTTTAATCTCTTTCAATTAATGTGATTGTGCAATAATAATAATAAAAGTTATTTTAAGTTTAATCTTTTGTTCCTCAAACGTAATTACCTATATTATGTTGAAATATTATAGCGTTGACAAGATCGCTGAATATGAAAGTGATGAAGAATTGGCGAAGTTATCCGGTGGAATTCCTTAACTCTTTAACGCCAATGGGTTTACCGTCTCATTCAATAAATTGGAAAAAATAAAAAATAATAAAATTGTACTTTTGCTGGCCAGAAACGGTATTTACACATGGGCACTGCACTGCATTTTCCAGAGTTACGAGGGATAAGAGTCTCTCTATTCAGACCAGAATGTTCCAGCCAACGCTACTATGTCCGAAAATAATAGTCTTAACACTTATAATTGTGTATACCGGGTCACGGGTGGTGTAAGTAGGAACATAGGGATTTAACATGGGAAATTAGTTTTATGCAATATCCTGCCCTCCTGTATATTTTACAGAAAAAAACTGTAGAGCTTAAAGTTGTTCAGAATTAAAAGGTGCTTACAAAATTGTTTTTACATGTTTTATTAAGCTTTTGGTATACCCGCAAATTTAAAAATAAATTTCAACGTTCTTGTTATTAGACGCAATAGCCGTGACTTTTGTTGTTTTATGAATTGCTACTAATAACAGAAATGTTGAAATTTATTTTTAAATTTGCGGGTATACCAAAAGCTTAATAAAACATGTAAAAACTGTTTTGTATGCACCTTTTAATTCTGAACAACTTTAAGCGCTACAGGAGGGCAGGATATTGCAAAAAACTAATTTCCCATGTTAAATCCCTATGTTCCTACTTACCGTGCACCACCCGGTATAAAGAAATTATCAAATAAAATGTAGTACTTATGTAAGTTATTAAAGACAATTTAAACATTTCATTTTATATAACGCTGACATCTCTAAATCAACCTTATTTACACATTGTTGTTAGTAATAACACTTGCAAGTTGCAAGTCATTATATATCAAGATACTTAGCTAAAATATTAAAATGATAGATTGTATAACGATGAAGATTTAAAACTTCTATTTCTGTTTAATACGTAAAACTGCATATAAGTGCGTCAAAATTTGGTGATACTTGGGCGTATTGTAAATTACGAGTTTATGGCACTTTGTGTTTGTCCCCCAGGCCGGCCGGTAACCAGAATAATGTAACAGTGGCGGCAGACATTTTTCTAGATTGGGCTTAAGAAGTTTTTGATAAGACTTCCTCTTACATAACGATTTGTCTATTGTGAGTGCTTCCAATTTTTCTCTACAAAAATCCTAAATAAAAACCAATAATCAGAAATGAAAAAATTACTATTGAAATTCTTATGGTGCGTTGTTCAAGTCACCGCCCAGTATAAGGGATGAATAGTTTAATTTAATTCATGTTTTCTCTCTTTTTTGCATCTTTGTAACTTTATATCGAAATCACTTAATTTAGTTACTTTTTTCAATCTTATTTTTCTCTCTCTCGCTCTGTCTTAATAACCTTTGAATTTTCTAATTTTTTAGTTTTAGTTAACATTTATGTACACTACTATAATTTGTTTGTCCTATAATTGAATTGTAGTCTGTAGAACAATTATTATTAATTATTATTATTATTAATAATAATAATTTCGTTTATTGATTTGTATAATTATTACATTAATTGACTATAATATTTTATAATTGAGTGTCATGTATACTTCGTAATATCATTTCGGCATTCCCTCTTATTATTATTTAAAAAAAAATTATTAATAATACATACAACCTGAATAGGGACTGCTCAATGAAAAAAACGTGGCGTAGGATAAGATTAATGCCCCTTGTAAATTCTGGTTGTTCCTGGACTGGCGATATGCAGGTCTCTTTTCTTAAGGATCCCTTTTCTCTACATGAAATGGAAACCGTCATTGTTTTCATGGTTAGATTACATTAAAATGTCCCCTCGTAAGATTTCAAACCGATCAATGCAATTTTTCATATAGTTATGCCCCTTGCGTTTGCTTGTCGTGTCGGAGTGATTTATAACAAACACAGTGGCGTTATTACAACGCGTAAAGCATTTCTGAAATTTCTAGGTTTTCTCGCCCTGAGTATAGAATTCTACACTTTTTGTGCTTTCGACGCACAGAACAACAAGAATATAGGGCAATATCTTAAAGAAGAGCCATGAAGGACATCTAAAGAATGAACGGGGTTTAAGTTTCACAATAAAGGTTTCCTTCAGGTCGAGTTACAGAAGCTAAGCTGCAGGACGTGGGATTAATCCCTCACTCCCGGCTACGCTAAACTCTCATGGGTACGTCGTTACATCACTTTTTCATTTTTTCCAATTTCAAATTATGACAGATTACTGGCAAAGTATTAGGCGAGTAACTTTTTTCCCTATAAATTTCAATTTTATTTTTATCGTACGGTAAATCTCTACTTCCTCCTTATCGATTTTGTTATATTGATACAGCTATGAATTTGTTTTCGGAGATTTCTCATTTCTTCTTTCAACTTACCCGCAATTCGAACATTCGCCGGGCTACTGGAAACGATCTGTCGACTAAGGCGATGCATTGTCCTACACCTATAGCTGGGGAATTGATCGCTGAATTCGAGATTGTGTATTAGAAGATCGCCCGACGGAAGCTGATGGAACTTCCCATCTGAAAAGACAAAGTTAACATCCTTTAAATTGCGTGTAAGTTTCTTTAACGAGATGGAATGTAACCGCGGAAAATAAATAAATAAGGTCAAGTGCACTCGCTGAACGGCATCATTAATAAAATACGCTGCTTGTTTCATTCAAAACATCAAAAGCAAAGCTCGAGTCAACTCAACTTTCTTAATTTCCTTATTCTTTTAAAGTTGGAAGGCTTTTTTTAATTTTTCGCGCACTTGACGCGAATTCTAGCTAGAATAAAAATATTTCGCTAACAAAGCGAATCTGGTCGTGAACGTACTTCTGATTATCTCCATGCAAATTATATTAAAACATTAATTATGCATGCAATCCGTTTGCGTAAATAGTTTGTATTACATCCTCATTGGGATTCATCGAAAGCGGCAGTTCGAGAAAACGAAAATAGCAAACGCCAACGGTGTGCGAAACCGATCATTAAAAAATCGTAAAGGCAAGGGCCGTCAATATCTGTCGATAATGGCAGAATTAGTGCTGACCGAAATGGTAGGATAAAGAAAGCCACAAATAGAACAAACTCGTGTATAGAAATTTCACGGTAGAACGGAAGTGCCAGAACTATTTGGAAATCCGTCGAGCGTAATTCAACGAGTGAAGCTTTTTGCACAAAGCGAAAGCGGCGAAGTGTATCGTCCTCGGGCGGATTATAAAGCTTTGCTGGCGGATATAGCGTTCCTTGATTTTAAAATCTAAATGACCATTGGAAGTTCGTTTAATTAAATTCGTTGTATCCACTGAGATTTTGTGGTCGTTTATTAATAAAGCACGCACGCTTTATGCTCTTAAAGCCTGAAATCAGGAAATTAGGAATTTCGCAATAAGAGAATCCCAATTCATTTTGCAAAGTATTTAGTTGTACGTACAGAAGTATAGTTAATGAAATCTTTGCTGCACGAGTCCAGAGCAAAAGAAAGATTTTGGATTTAAACAGTTTCCATTATACAATCCTGCGTCCCAAAGGAAAACTAATGTTCTGGAAAGGGGATTTGGTGCATTAAAGTACCTTGAACTTTAAAGTAAGTAGAATAATCCATCCGGTACTTCTATGACTTCTGATGAAACACAACTTTCTCAAAATAGAAAGGTAAAAGAGTCTAAATTGGTGGTGACAGAATTTGAAGGTTTATTGTGGTGCTTTCTTTAGGATTGGGAAACTGAAATAATTTAATAGAAATAAATGTTGGTAAACTATGGTCCATGAATATTCCTTTACCACAGAGTCTTCAATTTTGCTTATCCAACTTCACGACGAAGGCATGCCGTACAAACATTTTTGAGTTCCCTCTTGACAACCACACAAAATCTCCCTACGTCAAAGAGATGATCATTTGATTTTTTTCCGGTCCATATAAAAATATGAAGATGATGGTGTTTCAAAGACGAAACGACATAATGAAAATCTGTGGGCACCATCTTGTAGAGCTTAACAAGTGTCTAAAAGTGTTATTTGTTTTTTGATATCTTTTTAAACAGGTCCAGAAAAAAATAAAAACGAATATGTATTCTTTTGTTTAAAAACACATTTTTATGACATTCAAAAATTATTTATTTTTTTGAAATTTATTATGCTTCTTGGAAAAATTCTTTTATTAATGAACACAATTTCAGACATTTTGATTTTGATTAAATGTAAACTATTTAAAATTAGAGAGTTAATTCTAATAATAATAGATATAACTAAATAATGAATGAATAATAAACAAAAACCGAAAGAAGTTTTACTTCTTCGTATTTTGGTCTTTAACGTGGTAATTATTTTTCTTCGTAAGACCTGAATTGCTGAACATCATCGGGTACTGTTTTATAATAGTTATTTGTTTCATTAGTACAAAAAATGTCAGTTTTCGGGACGAGGAAGATAGTTGCTGGACGACGCGTTAGCGGAGTCCAGCAACCTTCCGAGTCCCGAAAACGCATTTTTTGTACGAATAAAACATAAAATTTTTTCTCCAACCCCCTTTACTTCAAATTATATTCGAATTTAGATTCAGTCACAGTTTCACTACTATAGTATAAGAACTTCTGCTTTCTTGTCCTCACGTGTCATGCCACTCTAGTTTTTAGGTTAACTTATAACCTATTCGTTCTTACTTCTTACTTCTCACCTCTCGCAACTTTGTAGGAAGCAAATCTTGAGGTAGCATGTTCTGCCATTTCTATAATCTCTGGCGGAGTGCAATCCATGTCGCTATCAGTTTCAGTCATTGTATACACAATTAATATTGTTATATTTTGATTTGAAATAAAAAACTTACCATACAGTTTTTTAATTAAAATTAATTGCAATTAACTTTTTCAAATTTTGAATTCAAAATGACAGATAATAGTGCAATGGGTCTGAAGTAGATGGCGTTACGCGCGACGGCGGGTTGTATACGTATTAAAATTACGTTCACTGAATATGTAAATTACGTTACACATGGTTTAAATAAAAATAGCGAGCGTAAATCATTTTCAATACATGTACATACGTATAGGTAACATCATTATTTGCATTGAATATGCAAAAATATTTGATTTGTATGTATATAGAAATATCTTACAACCTGCAATGTAAAACGATGTCAATGTGACATATCTCCGTGATTGTAATTTTTTAATTGGCCAACTTTCAAGGTCAATTTCTTTTTGGTACTAGGACCAAAAGTATCCACTTTTTGTACAGTTGCCATGGTGAAAGCGATTAATCCGCAAAACGTCAATTTTAGGTACCGAACACCGTCACAAAATAGCGTCTTATTCAGGTGGTTGGAGAAAAATAAAATTTTTCATAAATAGTAGTCTAACGGAGAAAGTTCCCGTTAACGTGCCGATCAAATTATGTCTCCATTATAACTTTATGGGGAAATCATTATGACAAACAATCAGTTACCCTTCTAGCTATGTGGTGGAGCACAGTCTTGCTGGAACTTGTTTTTAAAAATACAGGGTGTTAATTAATGTCAGGCAGATATTTCCGAGGATATTTCAGGGGGTGATAGCACTAGTCAAAATAAGAACAAAAAGCAAATATATGTGTGGTCTTAAGGGCTTCATTTTCGTTATACATGGTGGCAGTTTTAATTTTTTTCTCGTATTTTGCATTTTCTCTTTACTGTAATAACTGTTAAAATTTGATACATCAATTATTTTTTAGAATCTCTACAATAAAGTATCAAAATGGTTGGTCGCGGTATACAGGATGTTATATTTTCTTTGCCACCCCGTATAACAAAAACGACGCCCTTTAGACGATGCATATATTTGCATTTTGTTCTTATTTTGACGAGTACTATCACCCTCTGAAATATCTGCATGACATTAATTAACAGCTTGTATAGAGGTTCATATTTAAAACATCTTATTAGCAAACCAGGCGACCTTCGTACCGCTTATCAAGTTAATGTCCCGATCATTTCAATTCAGGGGAGTCGAGCATTAGAATTAGAGTTGAAGAAAAAATTAGTAAGTGAACGGGAAAAAGAATTTGATTATTTGAAGAAGAACTAGAGAAGGAAGGATTTTACCTAAGGCGCTCGAGAGGAAGAGAGATCTCAAAAACTACTTGAGGGGAGCTTTGGAGACAGTACAGTCGCTTAAAAATTTACAAAGTGACACTGTAGCGAATATAAAAGGTGAAGATCTGGGTCTAACTATAAAATGAGGAGATATATGATTACTCCAAAAGACAATGTAGTGGTGTAGTCGGACCCGCATAAGTTATTTCAGTTGTCTCGTCTTACTTTTCTAAACCGGGACAACTTTTTTATTAAATTTTGAAAAAGTGGTTGGAAATGAAAAATTTCAATTTATGAACAAGCCGAAATTTTTGTACGGCAGACTGTATATTTCCAAGATTTGTTTTGAATTTCAAAAAATATCGTTGCAATTTGCAATTCAATAAAAAACTGTTGACAATAAATTAAAAAATAATAAACTAAAAAAAAACACTGAACTTGATGACAAAATCTGGATGTGATGACAAATTTAGTGGCTTTTCGTAAGGTAGAACAGGTTTACTTTTAATAAATGACAAATCTTGTAGAAAGGGTATGTAAAAACTACGTGGTTGACTGCCACTCGTAGTAGCACCTTGCAAAATTTATTATGATCATAACGAATTACGTCTGCAGCCAAATAAATAGGGTAAACTACCCAATGTAACAGCGTAACAAATATAGCCCAACGCTCTCCCACTGTATCACTAATAAGCAAGTAAAACCGTTAAAACGTTGTCTCCAGTATTTAAAGAATCCATCCTCCTTTATGAATTTTCAAATAAATCACAATAGTTAGATGTTTTATTAAACACATAGTTGGATAATCCAGTTTATTATATTTTTCCACCTTAAAGTGTAAACTTTGATCACGGAAAAGTTCTTCAACTAAATAAAACAATAATAATGACGAAATCAATACCTACTTGGAAACATGGATACACATTGATCACATTGTTAGGGCTTTATTATAGCCTTCAACCGTAACAACTAAAATATAACATTTAAAGGAATATTAAACACTAAAAGTAAAAAGGAAACGTTAAAATATAATGACGACAATAAAATTGAGTCGATTTTTTAAATGAATGGGATTGGAATAGATTACACCTTCATTTTCAGTATCAGTTCTTTTATTAAGGAAATTTATTTCTCCAATGTTGTGTAAACTACTAGGAGGTGTCGTTTCCCTTGATTGAAACAGTGGCTGAATAGCGAAAGAGCAAGAGTGAGTTAGATTTTCTTCAATCCTACATCCGTAGGGGAACCCTTGGGAACGTTATATTAAGGAGGATTAGGCTGTATAATGGACCACACACAAATTGTCGTCGGTATGCGAACCTGTTAGAGAATTTTATTAATGAAGTTCCTGCAACCCGTACTGAGAAACCACCGGCTTATGGAATGTTTGGGATTTTTCCAGCAACCCTGGATGAAGTTAGATAGGAGGAGAGAAAATTAAAACAGCAAACGAAAGAGGTTAGGAAAAAGATTAGGGATGATAGGATTTTTTCTCTGGCACGTCTGGTTGCGGTATGGAGTAAGATCTAAGGAATTGTTTTTAGACGATCGTGTACGGCTGATGGAGGCAAATCCCGACCTCAGTAGGTAAATTGATCAAAAACCCATAATTGTAATGGCTTTGTTTTGTTTGGAAGGTGGGTGAATGTAATTATGATTTTGTGTTCAAGTTAAGGGGGGAAGCATATAAGTAATGACTCGCCCTTTATTTAACGAAAATGTCAATTTTATTTCAGTAAATGTGGGTGCAGAGAATTGGTTCATTTTTACCACCCGCCCGTTGGAGGTAAAAAACGACCCCCCACTTTTTAGACGGAAATTACACGTTTTGCATTCATGAATATACTATATAAATATACAAAAACGCCCATTTGAACTCACGAGTATCTTCCATAATATGCTGAGCAGAAAGCTGATACACGTTAAAACTGAAGCATCTAAACTGCAATTATTTAGAATACATACATATCCTTGGAGTGACAGGTACAAATTTCTATACCTATTGCATATAACAGGACGTTACTCCTTTACATTCTTGGCATAGCGTTCAAGAATGATAAAACTTGGCAAGAGTTTCTATGCAAAAGTAATATTTCTATTACCCCAAGGTTTTCCTCTTTCATTTGCCGATGTTACACTTTATTCTACCACTTTATGGTACACCTAATTAGGTTAAACTATATCAATGGACGTATTCTTAACGCATTATTTTTCAGGTCTAAAACTGACGCCAAAGTCAAAGTTGTATATATAACCAAAATATTGGTAACTGCAAGAATTTTCGCTACATTTTTGGCAAGATTGTACCAGAAAGTTTTTTGTTCAATGATAGAAAATGTCGTGCAAATTTAGATTATCTTCAGTCGAGAAAACTGAAAACGCATATGAAAGTCAAGAAATGATCACACCCTGGTGCGTTATCACGCACCCAAAGACAAATTTTCTTCATGACAAATCATCCTTGTCGTACTACGAGCAAGGACCGCATGATGTCTTCTAAGAGCGCTACAATTTGTTCCGTATACCGATTGAGTTGCCCTTTTACATTCAATTGAACAATTCACTTGTTAAATTCCTGTTCATCGAAACGTATAATTAACTCCTCAGGAATTTTCCTTCATTTCCCTTACGTAATAAAGAAACAAAACAAGACTATAATAACATTTACATCGAAGAAATTGCGGTATAAATCGCAATTTAAATTAAATTTTTCTATAAAACTTGTTAATGTTTATATAAACTTGCAAAATGAATTAAAAACTTTTTCTCTGTAATTTACGTCCAACTTCTCTCAGAATTACAGCACGTTTTCTATGCAAATCCCCAAAGACGTCACTTATCAATTAGGATTTACACAAACTTTTATGACCAAAATAGTATAACAAAACTTTAATGGAGCTCTAAGTTTTCAATAGTTGGAAGCAAACTTAGTTTTTGGAGCGCGGATATATTAATTATTCTAATAACAAACTCCATTTAGTCCTGTGTAAAGGCCTTTGATTTCTCAGTTAATATGGGTGCCTTTCCAATCGAATTAGCGTAAACGTATAGTAAAAACTTACCTGTAAGGGACTCGAGCATTAGGCAATAAATTTGCATGTGACAGAAGGGATTTAAACCCCATTGATGGATAAGTTGGGCTCACATACAATTAGTAGGTAAATAAGCTATCGATTACCTCCTTGAAGCGAAGGGTAGATGTAAAGTGAAGGCTCTTGTACCCAGGAAACAATCCGCACGAGGTCCTTAACAAAAGATGGCACGACGCATTTTAGTACAGCTGTACATCCTCTTGCTGCCCCTAATACTTCAACGTCCACCTTGAACGCTTGCGTCACAACTGAAAACAATAAAGAACTCATTAAACTCAAATTACTTGCAGCGGGAGCTTTTAAAGTTTGAATACGCCTAATCGAGAGCTTTGTGCGAAAACAAATCCTCCCCGTATAACGATACTCGAATAATTAAAGATATTTAGGGACAAATTGAAAACATTTATGGTATTATTTAATTATAAGTATGTAAAATTATGCCAATAGCTGAGTAACTAACACAAATACAAGGCGAGTTTCTGTTCCATAAATTTAAATCGTCAACGTCAAAGAACAGAACGAGCTTCTCTTTACTTTGAGATTTTTTATCTAGTATATGCAAATATATACGAGTTTGACAACAACTCTTCGATTTTCGGTTTCTATACAAAGTTGAGTGATAAATAAATATGTAGGTACGGGTTGTTGGACAAAAAGGTCGCACATTGCCATATTTACTTTATTGTAAACATATGCAAGAGAGTAATCAACGTACAGTGCCCAAATTTGGACATCCTATCATCAGCATTGTTTGGCATTTTTTTGTGCATTACAGAAAGAGAACAACTGTGAGGGGTATCATTAAATACTTTTTGATGTTAGTGGGTATTCATTACATAATTATACTTTTGTTGTAGAAACGTATTTCCTCTTTACTTTGCTGTTGCTGGTTTTGTGAGGCCGCTCGTCTGCCTCACCTCAATATCCCTTTTACTTGAGGAGAGACGAAAAATTTGTCAAATGTAATTTTATAACATGTGACATTACATTGCGAATATTCAAACTTCTGGGACCATTTCCGGTGTAACCAGAAATCGATGCAACTTTGGTTTTTGAAATGCAATGTCTATGTTTTTTAAGATATTATACCAATTTTATGTATGACCACTAAAAATATGCATATTATGGTTGATATACAAAAAATGGAAAAATTCCTGATTCAATATTTAGAAAATTTATGAAATCTAGCATGCCGTGTGCTATATCATACAGAAAAGACTTGTTCAATGTTTCGTTTTTAAGTATTATGTTTGCAAGATACCCGATACCCCCCCCCCCCCCCCCCAGTGTAATGCAACAGCCACCGTGCATCCCGACAACTAGTGATGTTAAATTACACTTTTTTTAAAGTGCGTAATATTACGTGTAAAATTACCAATTGTTTATGTTTTTTATGTATTTTATGTAATTTATGTAACTTACCATTCTTTTAAAAAAACCGTAATTTTACAGTAAAATTACCAGTAATTTATGTTTTTTATGTAATTTACATATTTTTGTAAAATTACCCGTCATTTATGTTTTTTATGTTTTTTTTCAATATTGTATAAACCTTTTTGAATTTTGTGAGTGAAAATAAAAACACTTGTCAAATTATATATTTTGGTGTATTAAATAAAATACCCAAGCAGTAGGAATTTCGCCATCACGCGTCGTTTGGAGGAAGAAGCTCCGCAATTAGAGGCTGTATCATCTTCATTAAACCAAACTAAATTCAACGGTGAATCGTTTACGTTGGTAGTACCGTTGATGGTCTGTGGTAGTACCGATCAAAATGTATCAAATAGGTATTACGTTTATGTAACTTACAAAAATTACGGTTTTTTAAATTAAAAACGTAAGTTACGTAAGTTTCATAAAAGACATAAATTACATAAAAAACCGGCCTCTTGTAAGTTACGCGTAATATAACCGTTTTTATGTAACTTATAACGTTATGTTACAATCCACATCACTACTAGAAACCAATTTCGAAAAAAAATTCAAAGGGCTGTACCTTTTGAACTAGTAACCCAATCTTGGAACTGTTTGAAATTATGGATTCTACAGGCCACATTCTATAAGAAAATTTTTTTCCGGGTCGATCTGAGACAATTATTTCTTTCGAGGCTCAAAAAAAGGCAGTGTATAACCTTCCTTTTTTACCAAAAATCGACTACACCAAAATTTCTCGGGAAAACACTTTTTTTTATTAATTTGGGTGCGTAGAATCCAAATCAATTTGTACTTTTTCGATCAGACTTCTCAATCAAAAGAACTGTTTGAAATTATGGATTCTACAGGCCACATTCTATTAGAAATTTTTTTTTCCGGGTCGATCTGAGACAATTTTTATTTCGGGCCTCAAAAAAAGGCAGTGTATAACCTTTCTTTTTTACCAAAAATCGACTACACCAAAATTTCTCGGGAAAACACTTTTTCTTATTAAGTTTGGGGCGTAGAATCTAAAACAATTCGTATTTTTTCGATTAGACTTCTCAATCAAAAGTTATAGACTAGAAACTAGTGATTTTAAATTACACGTTATTACGTGTAAAATTACCAATTGTTTATGTTTTTTATGTATTATATATGTAATTTATGTAACTTACCATTTTTTTTTAAAAACTGTAATTTTACAGTAAAATTACCAGTAATTTATGTTTTTTATGTAATTTTCAAATATTTTTGTAAAATTACCTGTCATTTATGTTTTTTTTCAATATTGTATAAACTTTTTTGAATTTTGTGAGTGTTTGAAAATAAAAACACTTGTTAAATTATATATTTTGGTGTATTAAATAAAATACCCAAGCAGTAGGTATTTCGCCATCGTCGTTTGGAGGAAGAAGCTCCAGATCGCGAATTAGAGGCTGTATCATCTTCATTAAACCAAACTAAATTCAACGGTGAATCGTTTACGTTGGTAGTACCGTTGAGATGGTCTGTGGTAGTACCGATCAAAATGTACCTACAAATAGGTATTACATTTATGTAACTTACAAAAATTACGGCTTTTTAAATTAAAAACGTAAGTTTCATAAAAGACATTAAAAATTACATTAAAAAACCGGCCTCTTGTAAGTTACGAGTAATATAACCGTTTTTTATGTAACTTACAAATCGTTATTTTACAATCCACATCACTACTGACAACACACGACATACTTATGGATTTCATAAATTTTGTAAATATTGAATAACGAATTTATCTCTATTTTTTTTTGTCATACAGCAAAATGATTGCTCTTTTGAAATATCGTAAAACATATAGGCAGTGCATTTGAAAAACAAAAGTTGCATCGACTTCCGGTGTAACCGGAAGTGCTACCGGAAGTTTGAATATGCGGTCAGATATATCGTAATGTCACAATAGGTATTATATTATATAATATTTCGTATCTCAACAAATAAAAGAGATATTTAGGTGACCCACCTATCTCGAACGCACTGTATATATTTTATAAGCGAGTTTGGTGGCGTGATGCATTGAGGCGAGTAGCTACTGATTATTATTATAGGCGTGAAAAGCTATTATAGGAACGAAGTTAACCAAAATAAAAATTCTCGTAAAAGTCTATGGAAAGTCGTTCAATTAACTTAACTTTTATTGTTTCCTGTTGACAATATAATATTGTATTATGACATGTCACAAAATGAAGAAAAAAAAAAGAACAGGGGAAAGAAAACATTGACATAACTTAACATAAAGATAAGATAAGATAAAGATCAATTAGTAATAGTAGTAATAGACGAAGTGAAGAAGACAGGTCCGTTATTACTAAATCAAACAGTGGCAGGGTTTGAAAAATTGCTGGAGAGCGACTATTACAGAAATGAAAAGGGTATCAAACCACTTTGCGATTATTTCGAAAATGTGTGGATAACGACCAGGAAGGATTAGGTATCTTTATTTGCGCATTCATTATAGAATTGCAAAAAGATCTGCCGATAACAAATAATGCAGTTGAAGAATGGCACCGGCATTTTGGATATTGGTAGCTGCGCAACATCCTACTATAAGGAAGTTTTTTAGATAGCCTTCGCAAAGAGCAGCATATGAACAACATAGCGATAGAGCACTATATTCAGGGAGGAAATCCATCGTCCCAGAAAAAGATTTATTGAGATGTTAATACTCGCGTTTAAAATGCCTGACGCTGCTGATAAAATTGCATATTGCATAGAACCTTCATTTAAATTTAACTTTATTCGGGTCTCTGATGTATCAGAAACGTTAAACTTAACGTGCAGTTTTTCTGTCCAAAAACGATATTTTGCGTTATTTAGTATAGGCAAAGTAACTTTTTCTACGTTAAGTTTAACGTTAGTGATAGTACATCACAGGGCTGATTATATGTAGGTATGTTTTCTAGCATAAATCCAATAAAACTTAATTTTGTGCAGTACTTGATCGTATGGTTTATTAATTATTTTTATCGGTGTTCAAAAAATGTTTGACGGGCGGAATTAAGTAGTGAAGAAGGGCAATTAAGCAGCGGACATTTAACTACGAGGACATTTGACCCGCGATCAAATGACCCGCAGCCATTTGACGGCGTGATTTTAACCGTGAACCGTGGGTTAAAATTTTAAATGCACATATCTCTCGAGTGCGAGAAGATGGTTACAATCTCACTATTCTGTACCTCTAGGTGCACTTAAAATTAGCACTGTAGGTACATGGAGGCAGGAGGTGTAACCGGAAGTTGATCCACACTTCGGAATTTTCAATCTACATACATTAACTAAATCTGATATAAATCGCATTAGGCTTGGACCGATAGGTTTATGAATTGTTTGAGTTTCCTGGGGCCTGTAACACAAACCGTACAAGTCCTACAATTGTTAGAATATATTTTTCACTTGTAGCTTTTTCATAACACAACTCATTTGGATATATAGAATTAAGTAGGACGTGTAGTAATCTACAGGCAGATTACTTGTAACTTGTAGACTTGTTACAATTGCATAGTTTGTGTTACACGCCCCAGGTGTCCATTAATAAAAGAAACTGTAGTGGAAATCAAGCTCGGGGTTACGGACAGACGGTGATATTTCACTCATACTCATACAAAAGCAGAAGAGTCGATTTGTTAAAATTAGGAAGGTCAATTGGCCAAATTTAACATTTAAATTTACATATCGCCCTTATTTTTGGCAACAAAAGTTTGCGGCTTTATTTCTATTTTCTACTCGGGCACTACATTAATTAATTAAATAAGAAGGTTTCATTGTAACTGTGAAAAAATTACCTTTGGTATGGTACCTGACTGGGGTCAATACACCCCATATGATTTTCGTTGGGTTTTGTACTGTATTGGATAACATTTGTTGGAACTTACTTTGGTCTCATTGCTCACGCAACGGTTTTGTTTTACCCAACTTTCCATAAATATTGCTTTAAGTTCTTTTATACTTACGACTTGTCATCTACAGTGTGTTCGAGATAAGAGTCACCTCAATATCTCTTTATTTGCTCGGGGCGATTCGAAAAAATGGTCAAAAATAATTTTGTATGCGATATCACGACCTATCCGATTGCACATTGAAACTTCTGGCATAGGTACCTTCCTGTTAAACCGGAAGTCGATGCAACTTTTGTTTCCCTATGGTTCTTTTTTAAAGATCTTTGCAAATGTGTAGTACGACAACATCAAATACGCATACGATTGAAAAACAAAAACAAACAGAGAAATTCGTGATATTTAGAACACTTGAAAAATAGAAATTTTAATATGTGATCGGAGAGATCATAAGGTCACATACAAAATTATATTTTGCAAATACCTCGAACGCACCATATATGGTAAACAAAATAGTTATTTATGTATCCAGGGCATTAAGGCGATATTTATGCCGAGGGCGACAGAGCCCGAGGGCCTCTGGCCCGAGGGATTGTAAGTCGCCCGAGGGTTAAATATCGAGTAATGCCTGAGGTGCACACAACATTTTATTTTTCATCGTTCCAAATAATGCATTTCCAATATACAAATGTAATGATTATTGTTATTGCTTCTACGAATCAAGTAGCATCTTTTTTATTACATAACTCCGTCAATATATTTGACAGGCAGTTTGAGGGCATAATGAGAGGGCATAATGGATTGTCATCTCATTATGCCCTCTCATTATGCCCTCGGGCGTCATAGACTGCTTTATATATCTCATATGACAGATATAATTGACATATAATAGGCAAATGAAAAATAAAATAAATTTTAAGAGATGACAAACATGTAAGTAACGATAATAATTAAAGAGCTTCAATACGTATAATGTAGTACACCATCTAAAAACACCATCGGAAACACAAAGTTCAGTTGAAATACATACAGGACGAATTGACTCCTCGGGGGTCTGTAGGGGGGTATCAAACATTGGGTCTTCTTATGTTAAGCTATGCTTAGTGGAACAGAGTTATATTTTGATAGTCGCCAATTCTCATATAAAATGAGAGATGCGGTAGCAATTCTAAATCGGCTAAATAAGCCAATTAGACCGATATTATTATTCTTTTTCCCACCCGCTTCAATTATGCGACAATAATAACATCAATTTTATTACTCAAAATTTATTTTAATGGCGCTTCATTTGAAAGCAAATTTTCGACCGAATGATGCTTTACAATTTATAATTGGACTATTTTCCATAATTGAAATTGCCGTTAGCTGTGTGAGATTAAACGTGGGTGATTTTGGAATAAATGTAAAATTAAAATGATATCACGGTAAATTCGTTGCTTGACGTATTTGGTCAAATTTTGACAAATATTTATATGTGTTTCATTTACTGTTGACGTTTAATTTGTGATTGATGCACAGTCGTTTGTAGGTCTTTTGGAGTTTTCCTCGCTTCCCTTGTAATTCGCTTATTTCATCATGCTAACTTCGTGATGTGTGTGTTTAGGTACATACAATCGACCACTCACCTGCTCGCACTTGTACGTCTCTGCTGATAATCCTTCCGACACCATTTGAGGCGACGCATCGATAAACCGTGCTGTGAATATCCTGTCTGTAAGCGGCAGCTGCAAATGGAAGCAATACCAAAGTGCCGTTCCTAAGTACCCTCCGTATTCCCGAAACGTCACCAACAGATGTCCCGTCAACTGAAAGCCAGTCGATGGAAGGTTGAGGACTACCCGAAGCCGAACAGTCCAACCATCCACCGCTCGAGTTGGAGAACTCGAGTCGTGTTGGTGGTTCCATGACAAACGTTGGTCCTCTCAGATGTAAATCAAATCCGGTGGACAATTCTGAAAGGAAAACGAAATATTCAGCATTAGCCACTTCTCATCGTGCCATTAAAATTCAGCCTTCGCCGTTTAAAGTATTTTAGGAAACCCAGTCTGCATTTTAATGGCACGTTTTCCCTACGCACGACCAATTCGCCGCAAAGGTTTATGAATGACTCCCCCTATTTGTCAATGATAAATTTGAGACGCGTGGCGGAATGTACGATTTCAAATTTTGAGAATAGACAAAGGAAATTCGTTTTGCACCGAGAACAGTCTCCGATTCGCCTCCGCCTTTCGTATGTTTCAATGGAACTAATCGATCGTGTTCGAAACGTAAAGTTGAAATTTCTAATTGAACATTCTTAAATCAAAATAATCCCCTTTGTCAAACAAGGGAGTAACACCGTTTTAGCAGATTACAAAAGCCACTGCTGCCGTTAGTTATGAACTTGCATCTTTCAGTCTGGATTTGAATTTTTTAGCATAAACCTTTTCAAAGCGAGCTCACTCCTTTGAGCCACCCCTTTTTACAAAATAATGACGACTTGGTTCTGATTCACATTACGAGTGAATAACTTTCCCGGATTAATTCTCGCGAACGAAACGGAAACGAATAATTGCGACGGGAATCTATTGTTCCTGGATGCTACACAAAAAAAACCTAGCGGAAACGTGAGATGTTGAATCAATTTTTCTAAAAGCTGCTGCTGCCACGTATTTTACTAAACCTTCTTTTAGATAAAATTTGTCATTAACGAATGGTTGACACAAAAATATGTTTATTAAATATTAAATATAGCAGACGAGCTTTTCCCTCTTCACATTCAGCGTAATAATTCACGTGAGACTAGAATTTCCAATGAGAATTTCCAACAATGCTCGGAATGCTTCACAATGTTGTTTCGTGCTATTCAACTAGAGATAGCGTGGCTCCTATTAATTAAAAATACACGATGTTTTAAGAAACATCCTTTACTTACACTTCGATAAGTTCTAGTACTTTATAAGCAAAATGCATGCAACTTAATGTGAAACAATGTAATGTCACCTATTGTCGTCTCGTACTGAGAGCCCGAAGAGGTCTCCTGCAACTTTATTTTAATGAACCACACTTGAGCGACGAAAACAAATTTCCCGATCTCCCTTATCTCGGTGAAATTGAAATTTCATTTCAGCGCTACTTTTCAATTAGGTACTTCACAAATCTTAAACTAGCATCTTGCCACTTCAAATTACGTCGGTGAAATAATTGTACCTTTTCGATACAAGCGTAAAACTAAAAAAAGTCACACTTGAATTGGACAGCAATGAATTGACGAAAGAAATTAATTGTAGAGCGAAACCATAAGTCGTCAAACACTCTTAATTGAACAAAATGCTCGAAAAAATTATTAATAACATACGTTATGCGGATGCCATTTCATTAATGGCAGATAATTTGTTGGACATACAATACCATGAAAACATAAATGGCCATAACTTTGAATTTGCAAGGCTTTATAAAATATTGCGCAACGTTTATAAAATAAGTTAACAGTTGAGGACCGTATTTAGGGGTAGGTAGCTTTGTTCATTTGTTAGAGATGTAATACACGTAATGTTTTCTCATGTACGTGGACGTTTCATTGCGAATGTGGCTTTAATAACGTTTATAGGAAGTGTGAGTTATAGTAAAATTCTTTTAGTTTAATTAATTTGAGTTAGGGGACGTTTGAAGGTTAATACAGGGTAAGTAACTTTTCACATGTACTTTATATTTTAACCATTCGCAAGAAGGTGGCTTTAGAATTCAAAATAATACAATTTTTGTTATCAGGCGTTTTGTTTGCTTTATGTGGGGGCGCAATATTGATTGGATTAGTTTGCAATGATATTTTTCCGCCATCTTATTTTACATAAATGCCAAATGTGAAATTGTTCATGAATTCCTGGGTCAACCTGTCAGTTATCCACGTCCTATATTCAGTTTGGGTCTGTTTTTTATGGTTTATGGTAATGCGTTTTACTATTTCAACTCGTGTATTTTGTGTTTGTAGTAATTGTTATTAGTAACTATTACTACGTAAACCATACGGTAATTTGTAAATAATGGTATCAAGAAGCAAACAACAGGTTAATCAAGTAAACGAAACCCACTACTACGTTGGTTTTGCCAGCGGAAACCACTCTCATTGGCAGACGCCTTTAAAGTCGATACGTTTATAGCCTAAGCGTGCATAAATATCGATTTTGACATCTTTTGGATAAAAATATTTTTGTCATTCATATAGGGCATCGAGAAATCGAGTTTGGTGTTTTTCTCAACAAAATTGGTGTCCAAATAACGATTTTGACGTCTTTTCAGTAAAAATATTTTTGTCTTTAAAAATACACATTACACATGGATCACTTCTTGGGCATGGAGTAATCGAGGTTAGTATTTCCCAAGCAAATGGATGCATAAGTAACGGTTTTGATAACTTTAGAATAAAAATCTTTTGGTCGCCAAAAATCACTTCTTGGCCATCAAGGAATAGAGTTGAGTCATTTGGCAAACAAAATGAATGCCTAAATATTGACTTTGACGGATTTTTGGTAACAACGTGAGGGATGCCAAAGTAAATTTTTGATAACAAAAACCCGAAGTCTATATAAGAGGTATAAGGTATAAGAGGTCTGTTTTTTTTACTTATTTAACGTAGATGAATGCATAAACATTAAATTGAAATGAACAGAGGAGAGGCTAAGTGCGGATAGATCTGGTCACCCCAACGATGATATTCATTTGCACTTCTAAAGGAGGGGCTCAAAAATAGTGTTACCCATAAGTGAAAGTGCTTAAAACTCCCAATTCATGGGTAAAAATCAATTTAAAACTAACAACAAAACACAGACCGACGGATAGAAAGTCCAAAATGACCAAAATTTAGTCCCTTAACCATTGTCTATCTATTACGGAAAACAGAATTAAAAAATTCGAAACCATTCGCGAGTCATGACTCATGATGTATACACAAATGGACGAATGGACGCACAGAAAGTCCAAAATCCTGAACGATCTACGTCGCTCGTAAGTAAAAGTAAAGTAAAAGAAAAAGAAGCGTATCTGAATGGACATGGCCGCCCCAACGATTATATCTGAGTGGCGTTCACAAATTAGTTAAATATAGTTCGTAAATCCAGTACACAGTTTAATTTACGAAAGGTAATTTTAATTCGTGGGGGGGGGGGGGGCTAAATTCAAGTATTTTTGGCCACCAAATTTTGCATTCCCAGCGATTTGAACGGGCTCTAAAATTGAGACCCTTGTGATATCAAAGCTCCTAAAGCTCATAACATGACGAATTTTGCTGCTTTTGTTGAAAAACGGTGCTCACAAATTTTACCTGTAGCGTTGAATCTATGAAAACTAAGTAAATTTCAGGTCTAATACTGTCCGGGATTGAGAAGGATAACCTTATTTTGCAAGAATTTTGATGAAATTTTGAAAAATTCAAACATATAGTGATGATAGTTTTCACTACAAATGCGATTATTAAGTGAATGTGGATTCCTAAGGAATTAGGCCGAGTATATTCTTAATATCTCATTGGCGTTTTCCAGAAATGTTGATAGTGGGCTTTTGTAATACAACCAAATAGAACATACATGGGGCACTTGTCTATCAATGCTGTTGGATAAGCGGTGAATCACACTTTTAAACAGGGATAGACTAAGCAGTATTGCATAATTGTAGTTTTGGCCCAGTAGCTGCCGAAAATTTGTTAGTGACCTTAAATTTTGTACTGTTATAACCATGCGAATGTTAACAACCCTTCCGAAAATCATCCCTCATAAACTTACCACGCGTTTTTCATTTTCCCATTGCAAAGTACAGAGCAAGTACCTCGGCAAGTACGAGTACGTTACATTCCGATAATTCCAAAATTAACGCAACTAAGATTTTAATCAAATAGAAAACAAAACTAGGATAACAGAGGAGAACCTTACACACCAAACGCAAGAAACACACTGCGGTGACTATAACGTTATCATGGAACTTTGAACCCTGTTATAGAAAGTGAAAGGATTACATACCTATCGCGATTGTGTCGTAGACGCGAAATTATTAGTCACCACCTAATAGGTGGTCGAAAAATTATCTGGTTTTTAAGAAAATTCGCTTTTACATTCGTTTAACCTTCAATTGCTGGGGTTGAAATTTGTCTAAAACATCAAATCGTTTACAGTATACACCAGCCACCTCTTTGGTTGCATTTAAAAATACACTTCTCAAATTAAAATTACGTAATTTTCCAGAAAATTCGTTCTATATATACTCGGTTAACTTTCATCGCGGGGGGTTGTAACTTTTTTTGGTACTCCGTGTTTTGCCATTCATTTTAGGGACTAAAGTGTCACTTTTGGGAGAAAAACGCGACGAGGGACAAAAAGTGACAGAACACACTGAAATGTCAAGGTGTTTTTCATAAATCTTTTTGAATTTGGGACGTAGTACTTTCCTCATAGCTTGTTCTGAATAGTTTTAAACGATCATTCCTGCGCCGTACTTTTGAACGAGAATCTTCACTCTTTAAATTAAACTAACATTTATTATTATAATGTCACAATTTGACATGACACAGTACGAGTATATTGATCGTACTATCAATCAAAAAATGTTTTCCTTCAAATTTGCACGTTAATATTGAAATTGCTGTAGCTGATTACAGGAGTACATAAAATAGCGTATATTCGGGTGCTTTTTTTTGCAATTTTCACCCTCGGGATTAAAACACACACTTTAGTCCCTCGGTATATCTATATAACATACTATATGACATTATATATTGCTGCTTTTGACATCGACGGGAATTAAAGGGTTCATCAGCAACCCTTTCATTGTCTTTAAACAATCCGATTTCGCCTCATTGTAAAATCATTACTGTGGCATCTGAAGTAGACCTTATAATTTAGTATAATTGAAGGTCATCTGCAAACAGTAAAATTTAGTTTAGAGAAAGACAATTAATAAAAATATTAAACAGTAACGACCAACGAGCCTATATGTAACCCTTGCGGAATTCTGAATTTATTGGTATTGCGTAGAAAGTAAATTGTTTTTGCTGACAAATAATTGCTAAACCAGTTAAAAAGTGGTATTGTTAATTTTTGGATCGGTTGGATTGAAAGGGTCTACCAGCAACCCTCTAATTGCCCTTAAAAAATTTGAAATTATGTAATTTTCCAAATAATCCACTAGTATATACTTGACAATCTTCAATTGCGAGGGTTGTAACTATTTTAGTACAAATATTGTTGCTGCTTTGATTGAGTGGGGTTTGCGCGTACAACAGAAACTGTCCTAGCAATTTTTAAGAGAATTCGCTCTTCGATTCTTGGCAAAGTTGAATAACGGGGGTGTAACTTTTGCAGTAAGTACATCGAATATCGTTGTTTTTTTGATTGATTGGGCTTAAAGAGTTCAGCAGCAAACCCTTAATTGCGTTTAACAAATTAAATCCCTTCTCATTAAAAAATGATATAGTTTTGTGAAAATTCGCTGATGGTACACGCACATTACAATCTTTAATTGTAGGAGCTAAAATTTTTCTGAAATAAGTATAAAAAATTGTTCTTTGTTCCAACGATGTTCTTTAAAGAATCTACACACAACCTTTTAGTGGCCTAAAAAAATCCCTACTCACTTTAAAATTATGTAATTTTCAAGAATTATTATTGCCATTAGGTATATAGTTGGTAAACTTTAATTGCGGGGGCTGTAAAATTTAGTAAACCGCATATTGCTACTTTTGAAATCTGCTGGAAATAACCCTTTCATTGCCTTAATGCCTTTAAAAAATAAAACTTCTTATTGTGAAATCAGATATTAGGTACGTTTTACCAAAATTATTATAATCATCGCCTGGTGGGGGGGATAGATCAAGTACATTGCCTTATTTGATAGACTTTTTTTAAAAAACACAACAGGCAATGTTTTCGTTCCTTTTAAAAAATGAAAACACTTTTCATTTTGAAGTTACGTAACTGTTAAAAACAACCCACCAAGTTTAGTTGCGGAGGTTATGTAACTTTTTTCTTATATATTGTTATTTCTCCGCTCGAAGGGTGCACTAGTAGGTAACCCTCCAATTGCGCTTAAAAAATTAAATCCCTTCTCATTTCACCGTTCTTGGTATACGAAATATTGTTGCACGTTTCACCGACTGGATTTAGAGGATCTACTAGCAACCCTTAAAAATGGCATTCCTTTTCATTTGGAAATTTATTTCAAAAAATCAAGGAACCTTGCCTTGTTTGCACTGCTTCACGTAATGCCAGAGAGGTTACTGCAAACTCCAGGTGTTATGCGATTTCAGTGTTGAACTAAAAATTCACATAAGAACTTACTCTAAAACAAAATAGCGGAAAGCAACGCTTCGCATCAATTTTAATGTTTCGCGTTCTTGCTAACTTCTTAGTGCTTATTTAATAAACCCAAAGTACTAACTTTCATAGGATTTGTAGAGAATATTTTCTTGTAGTTGTGCTTGAAAGATGGGTAGATTTGTTTAGCGAAAAATAAAGCAGAAAGAACCTGTTTCGAGTGGAGAGAGAGCATAAAAGCACCCCTTTAGGGCGTATAACTTTTTGTTTTCCAAGTAATAAAAGGAGAGTTTCTAACGGATCCAAAGCGATGAACGTTCATTGGCATAACAAATAGTAGGTATACAATACGCTTACTGCACATTGTGAATTTGTACATTATAAAATGGAAAGGATGCTAATTAATCTCTCTGAGAAATTTGCAAAGTTGATAGAGGTGATATTGAAATTCTTGGAAAGAGCTTCAGGCTCATATTTTGTTATATAACTGTAGGAATATGTGAAGTTGCTGGAATTTTGCCAGATCACGTCACTTGGGCTGCAAACAAAAACCAACCAGCCCTAACCCGGCAGACTCGCAGATCCCATTGACTGTTAACCAAATTTGACTCACGGATTGAATTTCACTCTCCGACTAGTCTTGAAAATCCAAAAACAGAGTGAGCCAATTCTTCCCCCGAGGAGGTTTTAGTTGACTTTAGAGACTGCTTTAACATATTTTCCAAAACTTTTATGGCTGTTGCGCAAATCTAGCTTTCGCACCTGCATAATTGAGTACGGGAAGTGCTTTTAATGCACTAGATTTCCCTAGAAAATGTCATATTTAATCGTTTTGATATCTATCTTAATATTTAATTCCTTAGATAAGTAGTGGTGTATATTGTTACGAAGCTGTTTCAGCAACGGAGGTTCTCATCATCTTTGGAATTAAACTAGAAAGTAGGATAGAGGCCTGGGGGTCGATTTTTGAAACCAGTCGCATCTATTCGTATACGCTTAGATGCGAAGACTTAAAAACGCGTATACGTTTTCCAAATGCAATTTTTGACTACTGTTCGTAACTGCCAGGGGTGCTATTCTTGACCTCACTCGAATTGGTTCGTATTCGTTTTAAAACGATGTATGAAAATTCGCATACGACTATCATTTGCTATTCATGTGTACCCTTCGTAACCTTTATCATTTCAATTCGAATAATATGTTTGGCAACGTAGAAATTGCTAGTAGTTTCCTTGACAACAGTTTGGGACGACACAACGGAACTGCAACTGCTTTCTCATAGCTGCGTAAATTGCAAAAAGTGCTTACAATGGTTGCGAACAGTGAACTCTATTATAGTTTGTTTTTGGTTGCGAAACAGCTAAATATGATGAATTTCCAACAACTAATTGGTAACTGCTTCACCCTCACGAAAAGAATGAATATGCTATATGATGCGCTGTAAAGCCAGACTCAGATCGAGAGACTCGTCTTAAGATATGCACGTGCGTTAATTACGTAAACGATGGTTCCTGTAAGACGTAGGTACATATCGATAAGTTCGGATAAGAACTCTTTGCTGCAGTTTCTTAAATCTCCCTTGGTAAATGTATAAATTCGAGTGGCTTATTCCGCTCGTTGTAAAAACGAATGATATTTACGAATTCGAAATATTCTCGAACGGTCAAGAATACCATTCGACCAAAGTTCATCGTTTTGGTTGACAAACGAATGACATTGAGTCAAGAATAGGGCCCCAGATTCAGTTTTTGACAATTGGATATAAAATGCATCCAACGGGTAATCCTCCGGCAGCACTTTGGACCACAAAAAAATATATTTTGTGGTCATAAGCATCGCAATTACCGGATGCGTCAACAAACATAATTTCACTTGCTTGAGGTATTTCTATGGAACGTTGCATAAGAGGTGTACATATAGCTACAGCATAATTATCATGTAAGGTTGTTATTTTATAACATAGACCTGACTTCTCTTTATGAAAAGCCAGCATTTCTTCTAACTTAAGCAGCATATTGGAACCAGTACGATCACCAAAGTCTTCTTTAAATTTCTTTTTCCACAAATTAGATACATCCGTTTTTGTTGGAATATAATGCCTATCATATAATATATCTTCATATTCATCACCCAGTTCCTCCATTTTATCCATACAATAGGTGTGATAAGCTGTGGCTGCAGAATGGCCTCTGTTAAAAAGTTCGCCTATCTTTTGCTTAGCCTCTGGGCCTAGAGGCCTCTCACGAAGGGCCTCAATGACGTTTAACCGATGATTATGTGTTGATTTAAATTCTATCAGACACGGATATTCTTCTGTTGTTATAGATGGTTTAGTAGACTTAGACAATTTAAAACTTTTTTTGATAGTTATAAAAACCTTTGCAGAACAATCAATATTTCTTGATTTTTTTTTTCTTTTCTGTCGTTGTTCTGTTCTGTTGTTTTGTAGAAGTATTTAAATGACATCGATAAATACGTTTAAAAATATTTCTGGGTGCCGTCGTCGGAATTTTAAAAGTTTTTTCGATGGTCCAGGTTTCTTTTGTTAACGCCTCAAGAAGAGAGACCCATTTCTAAGGAAAAAAATATGTTTTAGGCATCTAATAAAAAGTACATATTGGTATATGTCAAAAATTCCGACCCCGAGGTCAATTATTGTCAAAATAAAATACATATGTATATATATTAAAACATTAAACCCTCTTAAATTAGAGCACCCCGTTAAAAACACTTTTAGTTTAACAAAATTTCAGACGTTTCAAGTTTAAAATGAACAATAAGAAATTAAACGACAATTCTAAGAAAATATTATTTTAATACCTTAATAGTATTATAAAATTAACTAGCATGTTACCCGCGGCTTCGCCCGCGGTAGACGTATACGTTATAAAAGACGCATAAGATGAAAGATTTTGGTAGCATATCTATCGTCACTCTCACAATAAACAAAATAAATAAGGATGCAAGAAAATGACCTCACTGCACCCATCAAAAACTTTCACTATACCTATAGGTTATAAAAACATTAAATACGTAACATTATACAACTTACCTCTACATCTTCTTTGGTAAACAGTCTACAAACTATTATATTATTGTCTTTAAGTATATATTCATAACCCTCAGGTAATGCACGCATTTTTTTAAATTATTAGCACACTAATAAACAAACACCAATCTACTTGTACAACACCACCGTAAACTAGGTTATTTTATCACCCAGATAACACAAAGACATCCTAAAGATATCTTAAAGATGTACATTCCAAGATGTAACACACATCTTTAAGATATCTTGTATTTCCATAAAGACATCTATAAGATATCTTAAAGATATCTTTTGTTACAAATATTGATATCTTACAGATATCTTTCAAAGACATCTCTAAAACGTCTTTTAAAGACATGTTTTTAGTATTCGTATTGTTGGGTACACCACAAAAAATTGATACTTTATATACAGACAAAATTTATTTTAAGTTTAAACATTTGGTTTACAAAAACACAATGTGCCATAAATGAGGCAGTAAACGTACAAAAAAACACTATATAATTCATCGAAAACAGTTAAAAAGATTTATTCAGTGCATGTTTTTTTCGATCAAACGCCCTCCGGACCCACAACTGTATACATTTTTCTATCTCTTGTTTAGTGACATCTTTTATGGCCACAGTAGCAGATTCTGAAAAATGTTAAATTAGTTAGATGTACATAAAGGTAAAAGTTTTTGCTGTTTTCAATATTTTTAGAGCTTTTAAAAAGTTATTTATCATGAAAACTTTTTCTAGCACACAAAACAATAGAAATAATAAGAGAGTAAATTATAATTAGACGATCAAACTAACTTACCTGTGAAGTTCGATCGTAATTATATGAGACATCCAATCCGAAGACATTGTATAGAATACCATGTAGTTCGCTTGCTCGAACTCATATCACGAGTATTTAAAGAAAGGTTTCACAAAAAGGAAACAAAAATAGAAGTTCGACCCTGCCGCCGAGCCGCCACTGAGTTAACCTTGCGTTTCGTTCCTCGCGCCAGGCGTCAGGTGATTCATTCCGTTTAAAGATTAATAGTGATGCTGAAAAACCTAGGGCCTGGGAGAGTGGGTTTTGAATGTCTTCGGATTGGATGTCTCATATAATTACGATCGAACTTCACAGGTAAGTTAGTTTGATCGTCTAATTATATTTCGACATCCAATCCGAAGACATTGTATATAATACCATGTAGTTGTTTAAAGATGCTTTGTTTTTCAGCATTCAACTAAAAATTCCACACAAAGAAATAATGCACATTTAATCCCCCTTAATATAAAAGAAATGTTACGTCTACTTAGAACTAAGAATGGTTGTCGCAAAAGTATTTGATTGTGATAGTGGTCGATTGTAAAAATTACAGAACACTTTTGAATTTTCTGTCCAGCCCGCAGTTTGTTGAATTACTTCTATTGGTACTCCTAACTGCCAAGCTTTAGATGTTGAGGCATGGCGTGTAGAATGGGCTTTGAAAATGAGAGTGTTCACACCCGCTGCATCTAAAGTGTCTTTCACCCATCTACTTAAAGTTTGCCTGCTGGCAGTTCTGTGTGGCTTCTTAAAAGTAATAAATAAAAAGTCCATATTCGATGTGCGATGTTCTTTTGTGGCCGCTAAATACCTCTTCAAAGTTGTCGCAACACAGAGTCTGGGGTTTTCGACGAAGAAGGGCAAGTTTAAGCAAGGTTGCTTTCTTCCTGGGCCTGAAGTCTTAATTTGGTCCTCGATCAAAATTTGGAATCCAGTACTTGATTCTAAAATATTACGTAGGCGTATCAGCGAAAACGTTTGCATCCTGTGTGCGGTGGAGAGAGCTAATAAGGTGATTAGCTTCTCTGACAAAGCTTGAAGCGTGGATGACTCTCTCTGTTCTAAAAAATTTAGAACTAATTGCGGATCCCAGGTGACATTGTATCTCGGTTTTTGAGGCCGAAGCTTAGATATCCCTTTCAAAAACCGAGACAAAACGGGATGGCCCGCTAAGTCCGTTGACAAAATCAGAGCCAAGGCGGAGCGGTGTGAATTAAATGACCCGTAAGAATTTTTCCCTATGTCAAACAGGTGTTGTAAAAAATCCATTACGAGAGCTGGAGTCCCATCATACGGAGAGATACTTTTCTTCTCACAGAAAGGCCACCAGAGCTTGTATGTTACTCCATACTGCCGAATTGTTGCCGCTGATAAGGAACTGAGAATTGTTTGAACAACTTTCGCTGGTAAGTGTTTTAATTTGAACGCTTCCCTGATAGCTTCGCTGCTAGAAGTGTAAGCCTGTCCGCCAGTGGGTGTGGATCGGTGCTGTAAGGATTAAACAAAGAAAATTTAGTAGGTTTAAAAAAGATAGGTCCTTCAATAATTAAATTAGAAAAAAGTGGGAACCAAGCTTGGTTTTGCCATTTAGGGACTATAACGATCCCTTCCGCCTCATCATCTACTATTTTTTGTAAGACTCTTAAAATTAAAGCAAAGGGTGGGAAGGCGTAGAAAAACATTTTTTCCCACGAAAAAGTAAAACTGTCAATCTTAAAAGCAAAAGGGTCTTTCTGCCAGGAGACATACCGATCACATTTGTTATTAACTCTGGAGGCAAATAAATCTATTTCTGGCACTCCAAACTGGCGAGTTACCAAATCGAATGCCTCCTTAGAGAGACTCCATTCCGTTTCAGGGGGTAAGCTTCTAGATTCTCGGTCCGCAATCCAATTATCCGAAGAACTAATGTAGGAGGCGAGAATCCACAAGTTGCGTACCTCGCACCAATCCCAAATTTCCCTTGCAAGAGCCGAAAACTTTGGGTGATGGACACTACCCATTTTATTTACATAGGACAAAGCAGTAGTGTTGTCGCATCTTATTAATATGTTACAATTGGTGGCCGAAGAAGCAAAGCTTTTAAGGCCCAAAAAAAAATTGCCAAAAGTTCTAAATAATTAATATGTCTTATTCTTTCCTCTGGGCTCCACCACCCTCGAATCTTATCTGACCCACAGCACGCGCCCCACCCTGTAAGCGAAGCATCAGTAAAAATTTCGAGAACGAACTGATCTTTTCTAATATCATTATATGAGGAATCAATTGAATTGATCCACCACGAAAAATCCTGTTGCAAATCCATATGCAGTACCATTAGACCTGAAAAATCCCCATTAATTTTTGCTAGTGCTAGACACTTGTGGCGTTCAAAGAGCTTAACATGAGCCCACCCGTACTTGACGCCTTGGCAAACAGAGACCAGGTATCCTATATACTGCGCCAGATCACGAATTTTGCATTGAGACTTAGACCGGAGAGTTTTACTCCAAATCTTTATTTTTTCCCTCTTTTCTGCAGGTAAAGAGATTTTCAATAGTTCTGAGTCTAATAAAAACCCCAGAAATCTAATGGTTTGACTGGGGTTCAAATGACTTTTCATAACGTTTATAGAAAACCCTAAAGACTTCAAAAAATTTACGGTTACCTTAGTGTCATGTAAGGAGCCTTCATACGAAGAATTGAATAACAGAAAGTCATCCAGATAACACACACAAATAATGTTTTTAGATCGAAGCCATTGTGTAACAGGTCTCATTAGTTTTGTGAACACATAAGGGGCTGAAGCCAACCCAAAAGGCAAACATGCAAATTCATACAGATCGTGATTAAATTGAAACCTCAAGAACTTTCTAAATTTTGGGTCAATGGCTATATGGAAGTAGGCATCTTTAATATCAATAGTTGTGAACCAACACCCTTTTTTGACAAGCCTTAAGGCCGTTCGAATGTCTTCCATTTTAAAATGAGATGTTTGTAAAAAGGAATTAAGATGTTTTAAATTAAGTATGAATCGTTTACCGCCATCAGATTTATCAGCCAAAAAGATATTAGAAATAAAATGCCCTGGACAAGGACTGCACTTGCTTATCGCATTTAAATTGAGTAAAGACTTAATTGCCTCATGCATAGCAGTGTCTTTAGTCGTCCAGGTCTTTGTTGGGGGTACTTGCTCTAGACTAGGTGAACTACAAAATGGCAAGGCATAGCCTTTAATCCATTTCAGTATTACGGGATTTGAAGTAATCAAACACCATTTGTCATAGAAAAGTGAGAGCCTACCACCAATTGGGCTTACCTGCTCTATCGTCTGTATTTCCCCTGCTTCTGATGGGACTGCTGGCCTCGGAATGATCTCGACTGTCCCTTTTGACGAGTCGGGCCGTAACGGTTTAAAGAACGCTGGTCTTTCGCTGATGTGAACACAGGCTTCAAACGAATTCGCCCAGAGTTCCTACCACCTCTGTATGAAGCTGAGAATTGCAAAGGAGTAGCCGCCTTTAATTCCTTTCCTGCGTTCTGTAGAGACTTAGCTTCCCTGACGCTCTCTGAAACATCTGATCCAAAAAGGAAATCTCCTGGTTTAGTTCTCCCTAGAACCTCCCTAATGTTTTTGTTAAGGGTTGGTAAAATCAAATTACGCCTAGAGTCAGAGATGTCGTGAAAGGTGTGCGCCAGTAAACGACTAGCATCACCCAAAGGGGCTACAATTTCATCACGTAACTTTTTTGGAATAGGATTGTCATTCAGCAAAGCTGTCAAAGACTTTCCCATAGCTCCCAAAACCGTTGCGAGTTTCGTTTGGATACTTTTATTAAAATTGTCCCGAGCCACCCGATCGTTGGCCAAAATTGCTAAAACTTCGGGATTTAGCTTAGGTGAGTTAAGTGTCGGACAGTTCTCCGGGACTGCATAACGTTGAGTTAAGGAAAGTAAATTTTCCTGCGAAAGGCCATTTGTTACAATGTAGTTCCACCTTGAGGAAAGTGCCTCATGTAAACAGTCCGCCTTAACTGGAGTACTAGGGCAATCATTTCCTAAAACGTCTCCAAAATCATCAAGGGCTAAAGAGCCGTCGTCGATGATGAGTACATTTTCTTCCAATTCGGTCTCAGGGCCGTTAGTCGAGTTCAAAGGAGCTCTAGGCTTTGGTCTACCATCCGCTCCGTGTAGGTCCTCAGCCTCACAGTGAGGAGAAAGACTTAAAGAAGTCTGGGATTTGTCACCTGCCCTTAAAGAAGGAGCAGGCGAAAGGCTTAACGAAGCCTCAGCAGACAAAGAACGTCTTCGTCTAAGATGCCTACTTGTTGATGGAACATCAGCAATGCTTAAGCTTTCAACGCTGCTGTAACTGCAATCAGAGCAGTCGCGTTTAGACCGGGAATCCGATCTTCTATTAATAGCTCGAAAAGGAGGCCGAGACTGCCTGTCATGGCCGCCGTCCACATTTTCCACATTTTCCTTATCCTCTAAAAGTCTCTCAAGCCTACGAAGGCGTTTTCGTAGGTCGCTTTTTGACGTCCCCCTGCTCCTAGAGCGATGCCGCTTGTTGGACTTGCCCATGTGTAGTAAAAAATTACATACGGGCGAAAAAGGCCTATGGTCGACAACGCCAAAAACATGCACAAGCCTAAAAAAAATACCTATGGTTAATAAAAACCGCTAAAATAAAATCATTTAGTTATACTCAGATACCAAAATCGTCGAAAAACGCAAGACAACGATGTGAATGTGAACACGAGCACGAGAAAGCGAAGAATGAATCACCTGACGCCTGGCGCGAGGAACGAAACGCAAGGTTAACTCAGTGGCGGCTCGGCGGCAGGGGCGAACTTCTATTTTTGTTTCCTTTTTGTGAAACCTTTCTTTAAATACTCGTGATATGAGTTCGAGCAAGCGAACTACATGGTATTCTATACAATGTCTTCGGATTGGATGTCGAAATATAATTA
>NW_022170663.1:5670033-5723489 GCF_008802855.1 Photinus pyralis
ACTGACGCCAGGTTTGGACACATCGTTTTTTGATGAATCGCTGTGACAGATTCTCGTAAGGGCTTTTCCGAATCTGAATTCCGCATTTGCCCAAAAACTGTAAACGTCCAGAATGCTCAATGGCAACTTCCGAGTTACCACAAAACCTTTTGTGCCTCGATAATAGAGTGAGAAGGTCATATTGGATCTTAAAATTCTTTAACTCACAAAAATTATAACTGTCATGTAAATGCAGAAAAGTTTGTTTGTTGCATTGCTATACCAGGACACATTTTTGAGACAGGGGTTGTTAGAGGAAAGTGGTGTCAGCGTCTGAAGAAAAAAAAGAACTCGCGAGGAATTTTTGATCCACTGCGAGTGCATATCTCGGCAGTGCATCATATGGTTATTGCAAAAACCAATTGCCTTCCTACTTACAATTGGTTATTCATCTTTAAAACAGATCAATATTACGATATGTATTTTATGAAATATTCGAATGGATGTATCGTCGTGTATATTCTAAGTAAGCCAATTATTCATAGGACCTGTTTAGAGGTTTAATCTAAATTTGACGAAATCCTCGTCAATTGACAAGAATAATTTTTAAGTACAGTACAAACACACGTTAAAAACATAATCTACCTGCAGGATCCGCTAACACATCGACATATCCACCTGTTTGCGTATTTACACTCACTCTGTTGTATATTGACGGGGGTTCAAAAAGAAATTTACTTACACACGTGCAAGAAACGCATACAAACTGCGTTATCTCCGGGCGTAAGCCAAAATCGGTTAAAACATTTATTATTCAAACACGAGTGTAAGTGTCGCGTGTGGCATCGGAATGTATTCTATTAGATGGCGCCATCGTCAAAGCAAAAAGAAAAGCCCCCAAAAAATTTAAGATTCCTTATTTTATTTCTGTATTTCTCTTTCTTGTTGAGCAATAAGCCCACGAGTTTTTTAAGAACTATACATAGAAGTGAGAGAATCTATTTTCTCTCTATTCCTTACTGAGGGTAGACAAGATATTCCTTGCAAATTTAATGTTAGGCTCACTGGTACGACATTTGCTAAAACAATACATTATTATATTCCCGAAGTTACACAAGACGTGGGCAGCACGCGTACGCTATATCCCGTCACGTAAGAAATCAGCATGAGTGAAGAAATCCTGCAATCAAGCGCTAGTGTAATTTTTTGCTTCCCTTTATGAGCAATTGTTATGAGTCCTCGCAAGCATACCCAAGCATTGCAACTTTTAAGGGGAAGATCTCACAACAGTTCATTAGAAGCGTTTGCAGAGCGCTTTCATAGAGAGAGATATATCCCCAGACTTAGTTTCATTCAGCTTATGCTTCCAATTAATACAACCGATCTCTCGCCAAGGACGAATTGGGTGTTCTATAGTAACCGTCACTATGAACTATCTTTTCAACATTTATGCAAATATCCTCAAGAGTACATAGCATCGTGGATGGAGAATTTATAGAAGCCTAACTAATGTTGTTCACTCCTCCTAAGTATCATGTTTGACACTAATTTCATTAGTACGAAATAAAATTAGGATATCGAAAAAAGCAGTTACAGCTAATATGAACAACAATCCGAAGAAATTTATCTCTTTAAGTATCTTTGGTTCTACCTATAAAAAATAATGGACAATATGACCTGTTAGAGAGGGATATTATTTTCTTCTGTGAGTGTCCGTGAGTAGAACTTTCCACGAAACGTCTACCGTGATGGAATTGTATGAAATTTTACGTGTAGTACTCGCCAACTAATCAAGAGTTTATAAAAACTAAAACTTGCGCACGTATTGAGAGATCATTTTGTGGGAAGGCTAATTCATTTGTCAATGCTATAATCAGAGACTACACACGGATAACAGTGTTTACGTATCAAAAATGGGTTGCGTCTATCAATTTATGATTAAGTGCCCAGAACTCGAGAACCACTTCACTCAAACAGCCATAGGATATAGCGTTCTTTTATCTTCTGATTTAATGCTCTTATTTAACAGATTGCCTGAATTTAATATATATAGGCAAATTTATATTTGCTAGTTAGTGTTATTTAGTTGTCATTACAACTGTAAAATAAATAAAATTGATAAATACCACAACACTGTGTAACATACAATCAGATGCTGAGGCATTGCGGCATATTTCTACGTTTTATATATACCTCAGAGTAATATTCAGTTACTTTTCTGTGAGTTCTATATTCAAATACTTTGTACATTAAACATAGGTACTTATTATGGAGTATCTTTATTCCTGACTACTTCATGTCAAACATATATTACTTCTTAGTGAGCTTCATTTATCAGCGTACAACAATCCGCGTATTTCGCAAAGGTATTCTTAAGATAACTTCGCCCCACACAAACGCCAAATACTTTCAAGTTAGTGAAATACTTTTGAGAAAACTATTTAAATAATATACAAATGGAAAGTATTTAAGTACCTCGTCAGAACAGGGAGTTTTGAAGAACTTCATCTCACTATTTCGTAGCAGATGATGCCTCCCTTATGTGATTCCCGTTTTGCCACCTGCTCTCGTCGATTTCTGTCTGTTCCTCTTTTCTATGGGTAGAACCCTGGAAAGGGATGTCAAGACTTAATCACCAATCTATTTCTAGGACTTTAACAAGATGCAAATGCTATTGGAAATTATGAGCTGATTAACAATCCTTATTCCCCTATACGAAAGCGGAGCCGACTGTCAAAATGTCACACTACTAAGAATTCGTAACGCGATACTTCATAATATGTGTTCCGCAGCGATCAGCGTGTTCTAATGAAGTTTATAATTTCGATCATATCCAACTTATCTTCCTGTCCGTGTGCATAATAACTTTTAGAAACGTCAGATCGCTTTAAAAATTGTACTCACCTTCTCCTTAAGGGCTATTATTATTAGAAAGAGGTTCTTGCTATATTGTTCAGTTACAGAAAGTTCTAAAAAACGTAGTGAACATATAGCGCATAATACATTTCATCGGGTATTTATCGATATATCTCGCATGTATCATGAAGTTCGAGATAGATGTAATGATAACGATATTGTTTTCACGCACACTGTCTTCCAACAATTATACTCGTATGTATATTAATCTAGTATTATTTAATATAAGATTAACATTACTACGTGTGTTAAACACCGTAAAATCCAACTATACATGATAATCACCCAAAATAACATCAAACTATATACAAGGAATATAATGGATAATCTTAATTTTTATCATTATTTGAGGTGAAGTATTTGAATATTTTGACTATATATTTTTAAGAGCACTGTGTTTCTAAAAGAATGAAACCTGTTTTAAAGTATTGAACACCAAGGTACTTTATGAAATAATGTAGAGATAGATATAGTTACAACACGTTTTTTAACCCAGGCGCTCTTAAATAAATTGATGAATTATCAACTTCGCATGACCTTTACAGTTCACCACACCAGTACTTATATCGATTCAGGATCATATCTGATACTCGAGCGAAGGTAATGGCCAGTTCAACCTATTACCTGAAGGCTCCCTTTTATCTAGGCTGAGCTAATCTTCGCTTCATGTAGATATGGTAAGGTTTTAAATAAAAGCACTCGAACGACGTTGTGAGTGATAATAAAGTTAGTATAATTTTGGACGTCTCTACCTCGCCCGTCGCTATTGTATTATCGAATTACTTTCGACACCTAAAAAGCGCCCGACATAATATCCTCAATGAGCACAATTGGACCACAGTAGACAAGAAATATCCTAGGGGGGGTCAGGGGCCCACCACTTACATAATGTAAACCCATTTCATAATTTAATTGTAGAAGAACGCGTAAATCCTTGATATCCGAGTTATTCCGAAACAAGTCAAGTTATTGATGTTGTGCGGCAACCCTGTTGTAGTGTCAGTATAACCGCAGTAGCCTATAAATTTGAGATGAAATTAGAACATTTTCGATCCCCCAATTTTATTCCGGTTAATACGATAACATGAAGAAAAGGTTTGCACACGCGTCTCAGCCATACCGCTCGGTAAATCCAAAACGGTTTAAACATATCAACGATCTTGTATATAATAATAAATAAATAAGATGACATTATAGATCAACTGGCAAGTACATATGAAAGATATATACCAATAAATAAACATCATATTTCAGAGATAGAATAAACTAAAATATTTAAAAAAATGAAAAAAATGAAATTAAATGTTCCGTAATCTACGGGCGAAGTTCAGTTCCTGATGTGAGACACCCGCCGTCCTGAGACTGCCTAGGCCACGAGCCGCCATCACTTTTGTTAAGCTAAACTAAGAAAATAAAACAATATTGCGAATGGAACTTAAAAATAGTTATCATTTCGAGAAAAGGGAGAGAGAGATAACTTAAGTCAGTCGTGGTTTCTAAATAAGAAAAAGAAAAGGAAAAAGGAGAAAAATAATCAATTGTTACTGGCCTCGCTTGCAAGACACTAAAGTGAAAATCAATTTCGTTAAGATCCTTCCTTTTCTTTTCTTCTTTTAATACATCATCACGGGAAATTGTTATATATCACTGTGCTATGTGATCCAAAAAGAACTCGCTAAAACAATGTGCGTTTTTATGTACGTGGGGGCCGGTGGTAATTAATTTGTAATGTCGACATACTAGAACTGAATTTATAGAAGTGTTTACACTACACAGATAGGTTAGGGCGAATCTTAGTAGAGATGATTTTAATGAAAATAAGGATCCAGAAATCGTAACTTAATCTCCTTGTCGAACATATGTTGAGCAGACCAAAGCTATCATTGTCTTGCAACTGTGAAGAATGGGCCGTCCTATGTTTCTCTTTATTTCTTTCACAAATATGCACCAGAAGGCATGAGTTCTGCACATCTTTCATGATATTATAGTTAATATACGAATGTAAGCGTCTGCGCCGATTTTAAGGGGGGAGCGGGGCGAAGCATCTCGACGGGCACTCTACGGCGCGGTGATCGGCAATATCCGACTTGTATTAGTATGATATCTAAAATCCATCGTTGTAAGCCGCATGGTTGAATTTTCTTTAAAAAGTAGATTGTGAAGTAACAATGCGCCATAAAGGAGCCGGAGCTTGCTGAATTTGATCCCTACATTCGCCGAATACATCAATGAGTTTGCATTATAATTTTTTGTGTTCAACTAATAACCAACTGCGTGCGAACAATGTTTAACAATTCAAATTTCAATCACAGTGTAACTTGATTTTTATAATAGAACTACTTGATTTTATTTTATCTGCATGCAATTGTAAGGATTTGATTACCTTCCAACGATATAAGCATTCGGTATTTACCTACCCTTTACATATTTTATAGTAGATTCAACCAATAGTCGTCTATAGGTACATACTTCAATCAGTGTTTTTCATCGGAAATTATTCACAAAAGCTCTCGTAATAATAGTAGCCGCGCCCGTAAATCCGTATATCATAAAATATTAATGATAGGTAAGTGCGCCACCAATTCAAAATTATAAAAACTTCGCCTGACTATACTATAATATTATATTATCAAAGAGACTCAGAAACACGTTAACACCTCCTCGAAGTTATCCGACCTATGCCAAGAATATCCCATTTGATTTTACGTCATATTCTTTACATATCGCATTGAGCTTGGAAATGAGATCCGTTTGAATCACCAATCTGTGGTGAGCAACCCTACATTTCGTTTTAGATATGTCATCCCGAAACATTTATGAGAGCCGAATCAAAAAGTACTCCTGTATAATATGTATAGGTAAACAAGTATTAAAAGCACCGTTTAAATCACTTTTTCAATTCCAGTTTCTATAATAACACTTAAGAGCTACTCACAATGCTACTGGAAGCCCTCCAAATTGTACAAAGCTCAATGATCCACAGTCGATTCTATATTGTAATAATATAAATCTGGTGTAGTTTTCTATTTTAGACTAAAACATTCAAGTTAGCTGTGTCAGATTTTGAAATTTATTTTTCTAACACAAATTAAAGTGTAATTTGAGCATTAGACATTTCATATTTATCTAAACATTACGCCATTAGTCACAGTGACTTTAAAATTTTACATGATATTTATATACACTTGATCAACATATTCAAATTTTTACTGGACATCTACTTTAAAAACCTAGATCGTCACCGAAATTGGCGGGTAAGATGGACTAATTATATTAGATAATCAGTTATAATCATATGTAAAATGACCAAGGATTGTACTAATATTATTAACAGTGTTTAATATCCGGGGGATCATTATTAAAACTGCCTGAGATCGAGATATCGCGCTCTCAATTCCTCACCCTTTTTCGAGATTTAGGTGCCTTAGGAACTCTCAGATGCTAGGTGAATTACTATATGACGTTTTTCAATATCACACTTATTCAGTCACTCTTTTTGTCTATGTGTGTTAATATAGCAGATGATTGTGCACATCTGCATTACCAGTAGCTCTCAATCCTTGTATGACGAACGTTTCATTCAGTAAGTATAACAATTTTCCTACAAAACCCATTTTTCTAATTGCTCCATACATAAAACCTACGTAATATTTATTGTTACTCTGCTAACTGCTTACCTTGCCAATTGTTGTTATGGGAACTACTTCTAGGTCGTTATTTACGGGAAACTAAATTCTGTTATGATGAAAATATTAAACATCTGCACCGACGGCGCGACAACTCCCACGGTGTCTGCCCTTGTGTTTCTGGTTGAGCATATTTGATTGGTTCCATCTTTAAGGTCTCTGTGCACACGATAAAACCCTGACCTATGTCTTTATTAAACGTAAACTAAACCAGTACTTGGAAAACACGTCTCGTTAAGGTACATTTTTCTAAAACAACTAAATATGTGCAAAATTTCGGGCAAGTTTTCGAAGCTATCCGTGGGGTAGCACAAGGTTTTCGAGGGTTGCAAACTTGGGTGTTGAAACTACTTTCAAGGGACCTTAACAACATAATAAAAATCGTAGTTCATGCGCGTTTGCAGTGTTTGATGGTCGATATTTGACCGAGCTAAATTGGATTGCGCGCTTTATAGCAATGTCTCTGAAACCGTCGTACTGCCCATAAACGGAAAATTAAAAACTCAAGATGCTGATCGATACAGACACCGCGCTTGTCGTGTTGCTTACGTAGTGATAATGGACAGCCCAGGCACATATAAACCATTATATGCATCCTCATGCCACTGGAGAAACTTCCCCGCAATGAAGGCGTGCGAGTTAGAGTCTAAGTACAGTACTCTTACTCTTGTAGGTAAAAACTATTTAAGCGATTTTTAGCAACACTAACACAAAAGGCGAGGATATGGTATATTCTCAAGGGAAACCTGTACCGTGGCCGAGCCTCCGCCCAAAATACGAATTAGCTCTAGAACTAAAATTTCCCAAGTGCAGCACTATACCTCAGTAAAATGTCGAAGATTTGGAAACCTTAAACTTTCCCTATATCTATCCAGTACCTAACTTTGCCCAAACTTAACCTGATATTTTCAAATAGAACTAGATTGCGTGGACGTATCTGCAAACTATTCAATAGATAATGAAATCTCTACCATTATGACGTAGTATGTTAGCAGCCTTAACAATCTTATGAAGAAAATTCTTGCAATTTGCTTGTAGAACTATGAAATATTAGCCATTCATTTTAACAACAAGCGAACAAGAAGGATCTAAAGTGAAGGGGCGTAAGCGCCCAATTAAATTTCATTTCTGATGTGTTAAGTAGCAAACAAAGCTTAGAGCTCCCAAGTAACTTGCTACATCACCACCATACCAACAAATATATTCTCCCAAAATTATCTGCATTATGTAATACTCCCCGACCCAAATGATTCATACTCATTCGTTAATTTTCCACACTAAAGTCAAATATAAGTTCATCTTTCTCCATCACATCCACAACTACATGCGTACCTTAGACCAAGCCTCAGACGATATATTGACCCGTCTTTTCTTGTCTATCCCTGCCAAAATGTGTTGCTCTCAGTATACGTCTATAAATCAATTTTGCCCACGCCCTTACTCCACCAAATTACGTCGTACTAATTATGGCCAATGATTAGACTCACCAGCGAGTTCCTACTATTTATTCTACTATACAAATCTTCGCTTCCTTCAATCTTAGTCTCTCTGCATCTTATATTGTATCGAACAGTTTTCTTGGCCACTAATTTTCTTCTATTTTATATTATTTTGACCTCGTGTGTTCTCCGAGTTTTCTCATTACCCTCCTCACAAATTGGAATTCCAACGACAAGATACAAACCCCTTTGTAGACAATGAGAATACTTCATATCACTTTGTGATGGCTTCTTTCACTTGCGTTTCTACACACACCAGGTCTCTTCATCTAGGTAATCCATATATAGAGCGCGTCCAGGATTCTTTTTAAATATTTAATATATAAGACTACGGTACACTACTCCGCCTATCAGGATCCAGCTTAACTAACACTCAACCTCGCTCTCCACTATTCCTTTTTGAATACATTCATATATATATAAGTTACCTTTTTTCCTGAGATTCTTAACTTTTTACAAGCCTCGTATCTATTAGTAAGTACCTATCCTAAAAAGGTGTCAAGCGCAGGGAGGATTTTTACCTATAATTCTACAACGTAATATAATATAGATAGAATATCGATAGACTTGTTTACATTTTAGCGGAAAATTTACCTTTACCTTTACAAGGTGAAATGTTAAAAGTGGTAAATGCCTGGTTACCGCTGAAAGTAGTAGTGGACTAAATGAAAAAGTATGGGTTGCAAGTCTTTAAAAATTGTAGGAAAAGAAAGTTTTTATTAAGAATTTCGTTTAGGGAAAATTGTGAACTTTCTTGTATCAGGCCTTATTAAAAACATGAGTTTTTAAAAAATTTTATGTTCGTTTGTAACGAATATAGTTTAACCCACGTACGTACACCGAAAGAAAACCCTTAAAGCCCACTTTGTAAACACCTGAAAGAGCGAAAGAGTTAGGCGTAATTTTTTTGGTAAATCAAGTTCATCGGATATTTTTTGGCTCTGGCAATTTGTGGCATTGTTGCGAAACTCAGTGTAATAATTGGTAAACTTGAGGGGGAAGTTTGAAAGTCTGTGCAAAAAGAATCGAAAGTAGGTTAACTTGTGTGTTACGAGATGGAAGAAATATAATATAATTCTGATAATGCACGTAACACCCAATTTTAAATTGATAAAGAGGTTCTAAGGTTTATGAAGTCCAAAGTGCCTCAAAAATGCTTTTCATTCAGATTTTCAAGAAGACTTTTAAGCTCATTTATTCTAACATTTCTACGAAGACTTCCAAAGGAATTCTTACACGAATTCTAAACATGTTCTAAAGCTATACAAAGAAGATTGGAAAAACAGTCAAATTCCTAAAAAAATTCTCAGATAGGTAAAAAGATTTCCCAAAATGCTGCGGATATTTATTTAAAAACAACCAAGAATATTCTGAAAAAGGTTTTTAAACAATTTCTCACTGTGACCCAACATTAGCACTTAAACAAGATTTCAAATATTTGTATGAAAACAATTAGCTGTGTTTCTAAAAAAAATTCAGAGATCCCTAAACGGTAATTCAAGAATTATTTTTTAGAAATATTCCAAAAAGCTTTTCGAAAAAATGTTTCTAAAAATTTTCTCTGCATAAGCAAATTTGCAAAAAGGTGCATAGTAAAATTAATAGCAAGATTCATAGAAGTTCTTATAAGACCTTTAAAATTCTCGGTTTTTGCTTTTAAACAATTTGAAGCCAAAGAATGTTTTCAACAAGAGTCCTAACACGTTGTTTGTTTCACACAAATGCACCTGACATTTGAAAATCAATGGCCGAACCTGCGTTAGAACCAGAGACCCTTTAGCCTTTAGTAGAGCAGACACTCCACTACGCCATTCGAACTGCCCAAAAGTCCTCTAAAAAATTCTAAAATCGTTTTTTAAAAAAACCTCTGCCAAAGTTTTTAAAAGATTTATAAAAAGAAAGTAAACAAATTGTTCAAATTCTAAAAAACCTTTATAAGGTGATAATTAATATTTTTAGAACATTATCTAAAGACATTTCTAAAATTATTCAGAGGTATTGCAATAGTTGTTTTGAAAATTTTAATGAGATGTTTTGGATGGTCTCTAAATGTCCCACCTTAGTTTACTCACGAAGGTTTGTATTACTATTTTCAAAGTAGCTTTCCGTCAAAACCCTTTGGAATATCCCTAAAATCATTTCTAAAAACATTTCTAAGACACTATTAGATCCTCAAGATTTAGAATAGGTTTTTACTACGGTTAAGATTATTTTTAATAAAAATCTTAAGGATATGTCTAATAACATTGTCAGAGGATTTTAAAAGCTGCGCCAAATGGAGTTTTTAACACGATTCCTAAAAAGATTTTAAGGACGATTCTAAAGAAGTTTTGAAGTATGTTTCTCTTACAAATTCAGAAAGAACTTCTAGTTTGGGTCCGGAGAAAAAAAAATCTGGGGATTTTTTAAATTTCAAAAGTAGGTAATCCTAAAGAAATTTTTAAGATCACTGGTAAGATTCCTAGCAGGTTACTAAGACAGCTAATAAAGTTGTACCCAAGATATGCTTATATTTTTTGCGACTTTTTGCTATCAAAGACGGATTTAAACTAGAATTTAAGTTCAGAAGTACATTCGCTATTCAGTGTTTTACTTGTAATAACAATTGTATTGTAAAAAAAATGATCTAAATAAATAATATCATGTTCTAGTAAATGTAATTTATATTTTTTGATTTTATCTCTAGGAATCCATACAGAAAAACGATATAATCGTTCTGTAGTTTTCCTGACTTTTATGTAAATAACTTTGTCCTTTATACAGCGAATACATAGCAATTTGGCGACGAGCTGAGATATTGAGAAATTTGATCTCACCGAGGACCCGTAATCAGTTACAATTTGCGGAATAAATAAATGCCTCTCCAAGACTACCACCGTCCGGCAGTGTCGGAGATTGGCGAAAGAGTCATTTTCCACAAATATGTACAGAAACCAGGTCAATTTGTTTCTTTAGTTTGTGGTTTTTCTAATGATAATATCCAGAAAAAGGATTTTGTCTCAGCAGCATTTAAATTTCACAGATGCCTAAGATAGTTATAGGTTGTAAATTAGGAGATCAGCAAGTGCAGATGGTCAGCAATCAAATTCGTCAGTCAACAAATTAAACCAGTCTCATAAAAAGGACCCATATAAGTCAAACAAGTCAGGAAGTCAAAATAGTATGACGCAAGGAGCAAAGTTAAGTCAGTCGAATCAAAGTTTCATAGTCAGTCCAGTCAGCTGTCAAGTCAAAGTTGCTACCGTTGTGCTCGTTGGCACAATCCTGACGGATGTCCCGGACGCTCGAGATTAGGAATGTTTTACGTGCAGAATTAAAGGACGCACTAGCAGAGTATGGAAGAAGTCAAAAGTCAACGTCAACTAATCGCATCGGCGGTACAAGAAGGTAAATTTGAACGAAGTTGTATTAGCGTGGTGAGTGATAAAGAAAAAGCTTTTAAGGTGCCATAAATTTTGAGGGAAATCTAGTAATTTTGATATTGACACTGGAACATCTAGGTCAGTAACCCATATATCGACTTTTAAGGGAATTTTTCGAGAGAAAAAAATCTGTTCCTCGTCTAACTCGGAAACAAAAAGAGACAGCGATGTCAAACTTTCGCCAATCTATTTCTATGCGTTTTGGGATCAGTGCTATTGAATACGAGCCGGATTAAAAGTCTGGTTTCGGAATATGAGCCGTGTGGCAAAAAATTCCCCTATTGAAAATCGTATGTGATTATTTGTATCTTGTTAGACAATGGTATTATTAATGTTAATTTTAGTTTGAAAGTAGTTACTGGCCAAAAAGTTAATATATAGTAGCTAAAGTCGAATACTGGTCAAGGTGCATTAGCTTTCGTAATTATTGTAGAGTGAGATAATTTATTTTAGTCCTTTACTAGGCAGAAATTGACTGAATTAAGTAATATAATTAGTATAAGTAATATAAATTTAAGGCAGCTTGCCACAAATATTTCTCTTAACTTAAAGAAGGAGGTATCCTAGTTTTTCATCGCGCGTACGATGTACCAATTTTGTTATAGAACAAAATCTGAAAAAGAGTTGTTAAAAATAATGGAATCAGGTGTGCCCGAAAAGGTCTATATAGGTCAATAGGCCAGTCCTATTGTTATTGTCCCTAAAAAGGAAAAAGAGGAAATAAGAATTTGAGTGGACTCTAAGAAAACTGTCAATTGTGAAATAAATTGTGATCATTATACTTTACCAACCCCTAAAGATATTTTTGCCTCGATGAAGAAGTTGTAATTTTGTAATTGTAATTTGTCAATCGTTAAAATAAAATTAAGTTTACAACCTTTGTCCGGCAAATACAAACAAACTGCTTCAGATACAACCTACTTCAACATGCATTTTATGCTTACAAAATACTTTTCATTTTCAGAGCATTATGCAGATTCAGAACCAAACGGTTCGCCTTTGATGATGAACCAAGTCCATCCCATGCCGTGTTCTCCAGTTTTCGAGAACTTTATACGAATTCACCCGGGACATGAACCAAAACTTCTCATTGCCCACGCCCTCCCAAGGCGGTATTACAAAGTTGGCTAAAGAAAACGAGGACGTACATAATCAGTTACGAACTCTTATCATTGCTCATGTTGACTAACGAACAAAAATAAAAAAATGATAAGGATGTGACGCTAGCTTCCCGCCATCAAACATACGTACTGCAAGTGGTATTAAGATAAACGAATAAGTAACATATGCTCAAAGATAAAAAGTTAAAAATAGGTGTTGGAACCGCCCTTTGATTTTATAAACAATTTTCAATGTCTACCTCAAATGAAATCTATGAGTGGACCTTGCGTAATTGCTTCTGCTGAACTGCTACAAGTACGTAAACAACAACAATATCCCCACCAGTTGGCAGTATCAATTCGCGGCCTTCAATTAACATTACTCAGTTTGAAATAACCAGTCTAACACGATGTAGAGTCAATGGCCAATCTTACAAACGACGCATGCAAAGTGAATAAAGAAACGAGTGACGACAATGTGTTATCGGTACACCCAATTGTTATAGACGCGGTAAACACTTCCGTTGTTCCTCGTTCTTCAAGTGACAGTTCGGATGATGAGGACGACGATGATAGTGAAGAGTGTGGGTACCAACTGGACGTGCGAAGTAATGGATTAACACCAGGTTCGACTGTGCAGATCGAGAATTCATCTGACGTGGTTATCGGTCCAGTGACACAGTTTCATGGGCCGGTAACTATCTATCAAAATGTACGGGCGGAAGCCCAACAACTTCCGCAAATCGCGCAGAAGAAGAGCAGTCCAGGTAAGGTGTAGCCTGGTATTCTTAACCTTGAAGAACTGGATTTTCCGTGACTGTGGTAGCCCGTTTAGTATTGGTAACATATGTTTAAAATTGCATTCGCAATCATCACTTGTACAGTAATCAGTCGCGCCGTAATTACAGATCGTCGACCCACACTTTTATGGATGCGCGTTTTTGGTAATAGGCTACTTATTCATTGGTCATTTTGGTTGGTCCACTTCCTAACGGAACGGTTTGTGTTTCCTATTGCCTAGCACAAATTTCCGTGTAAGTGCTCGACGAACTTATTTTTCTCTACTTTTATCATAAGTACGTATTTCCCGTTTAAGTAAAGTTGGGTTCTATTCTACTGTTGGCGGGATATCGGAAAACACAGACGCAACTACGGTTTCGTGGAATGTTTGTCACTAAGCGGTGTTATGTAATTATTTAATGTTTAAAAACACCGAACAGCCTTTTATAACCACAATTGTCCAAAATTGACGTTTTTATTTTAACACTCATCGTACTAGATTTTTGCCCATGAAGCTTTTGAAGCTATCAAGAAACGCAAAATTGTCCTTGCGTGAATTCAAACGCATTTTCGATCAAACAATGCCTATGTGTACAAATTTTATTCGCGATATTTAAGGGATGATGTGTACAGATTGAACAATCGCAATATTTCATCTACTGAGTATCCAAACACTCCTATACTAATTTGGATGTATTCGTCCGCACTATACATTCAGTTTGGTAATTATTTCCAAAAAAAAATTGTACTTGCTTCTTTATAAAACAGTTTTGAACTTCGGGGAAGATGTACAACTTTGCTTTAAATTAGGAGAAAATATTTCGATATAAAGAAATTAGCATTTAAATTTCTATGGTGCGTAAACCGTTTTTATACCCTGTAGTTGTAGAAAAGTTTATGAGCTTTCGATTTTGATAATAACTTTGTTTCCTACGAGCCACCATTTTCGAGATATAGCCGAAAAATCGCAAAATGTACCTTTATCGCCCTCTCCTCCCTTCGCGAGACCGAAATCGCTCGGGACTTTATTACACGATCATCAAGAGACCTTTGGGGATCTCCGAAACCATAGAAGATACGACGATAGTCAAATTAGAGAAAGATGAGTAATTAAAGACTTAAAGCGTATGCTTCAAAGAGAACCCGAAATTTTCCCATGTTGATTTTATTTTTTTCTGAGAGAGATTTTCAATACAACGTTTCGTTTCAAAGAAGTCATCATCAGCTTCATTTTTTTTATGGCCCGTAAAAAAAGTGCATACTGTTTTGAGTAGCATTTTTTATTACCAATAGGTACAATGATGTACTCACCGCACAGAAAAAAAGGCTGGTGCCCCCGCACACAGCGCCCTAATCGTGCGAGAATAGCTATGGGACAAATTTCTTGGAAAATGGAAAATTTTTCGTATCTAAATTACAGAGATATGGTGGTGGCCCTCTTATCTCGAGCACAGTGTATATATTTTACGAGCGCTGGGGTGGATTCTTTAAAAAGATACGTATGTGGGATATAGAAATCATTTCAAGACCGAATGTTCTCAATGTCATTGGTATGGCCAAACGCGAGTCTTCCTTGGAGTAAGTTACTACTGCCTGAGGGACTATTATTATGAAAGGGGGGCGAGGAATCTTCCATGGGGCTAAAATGTTATGGTTGACTCTTCCTGGAGGGAGGTTCCTTGAGGCAATTTTTTGGCAGATCAGTCGTGGCGAATGTTAACGCATGAATAGAAGGAAATTGAGCACGAGGGCGAGTATATCGTAATTCCGATCCCTTGGGTTCGAGTTTAACCGAACTCGCTTTGTAAGCAAATTCCTGGCGAAGGAGTATTATACAGGAGGAATTTTCCTGTGGACAATTCTTCCGAGAATGACAACGCCGATGTAAATCTTCTGGTGTAGTTATTTCCGGAGGAATCTTCCGGTGACAAGTATTTGGTGGCGAGCTTTCCTTTATTTTTTAAATATTGGCATTGGCGAAGCAAACCAAAAGTAAATGAGAGAAGTTTTTCCGGATACTTAATTTGTTTTAGACAATCAATAGCGAATCCAGTAAAATGAAAAATTACAAAACTAACACCGCTTCACCCTTAGCACCATGCGTTGCCATATTGAAACGGCAAACGTACAATTACTGAAATGGTTCCTGATTATTTAAAATTCGTTATAAACGTTTTGGAGCCTCTAATTTTCAACTTTTCGTAATTTTGCTTAGTGCAAGCGCCTAGCGTTGCCATGTGGCAACATTAAAGTTTTGAAAATCTGAACTATCTTTATTTTTAGCGCATTTTTGAAAAAAAATACGCTATTGATTCGTTATGGCTACCTGGATGGCTAGCTGCCCGGCTGAGATCTCAGAAATTACATTCATATTTTTATGAAAACCCGAGTGAAAACCTTTCTGCTATAGTGTAGATGTGCACTAAACATTGCTGAGAAATCTGAATTACCAAAAATGTGCTTTAATCATGCATATACCGATTCGCAACTTGTTTTTAACATTTTTCGGGCGTCTAATACAGTATTTCACCATTAGTTGTATACCAAAAAATGTATGAAACTAGAGAAAAATTTAATTATAATATGAAGCAAGCGCACTGCACAGGTTTTGGTCCTTCGAACAACATGAAAATCGATGAAAAGCGAATGTCATTTAAGCCAAAACCAGCGCAAACTAATAAAAAAATAACTCCGTTCAAAATGGTAATAATTTTGAAAAAATATTCTAAAACGATACTAATATAAATCATATATTACCTATCATAACAACCAATCTTTGAAACCTGAAGATGAACCAAGAAGGCGCGAGTTTTGTCATTGGTTTCTTAGGAAGGAAAATATCATCCAAAATATAGCGTTATTTAGAGTGATGAAGCAAACATATCTAACTGTATGTATCCTAGCTCAAGGAAAATGTGCGTTTAATATGTCAGGATTAAAACGACAATTTAAAATATTGTGTTTTTAGAGAAACACTTACATATGACAGATATATCCAAACATTAGAGCACAATTTGGAAGTTTTACTTCATAATATTCCTTTAGAAGAACAAAGAACGGTTATTTTTTTAGCAAAGACCGAGGCAAAGACGGTGCCCCAGCTCATAATGCGTTAATTGTTCGAAATTATTTAAATGTCTCGTACCTAATAACTGGATGGGGATGCAATCAAAAGACTATCGCCTTCGCCCGACTTAAACCCATTGGATTTCTTTTTGAAAAGTAAAATTTCTAAATATCCTTCTACAACATACTGAGGAAGAATTACGAAAAAATGTAGAAAGAGCGTTTGAAGCAGTTCAACCACTACAACTCCCTCGACAACTCCTGAATGCAACAAAATGTTTGAAAAAAAGATGCATTTCCCACAATGGAAAATATTTTTGGACTTTGTTCAATATCAGTTATAGTTAACTGTTTACCGTTTTCTTTAAATGATGATCAAACTTATCTTTCAAGTGTTTCATAGGCGATTATATTTTTTGTTATTTATTTTCAGAAAAGATGTATTAATAAACAAAATTTATTGCAGGATTTTGGGTGCGAAATTGACGAGAAGTATAATTTCTTCTTAGCAAAACAATTTGACGAAAAACGACAAAATTTAATCAGGCTATTTTTAAATACGCGGGATATTCGGCATGATTATTTCCTTAATAAATATTTACAGTGGTTTCAGTATTTGCGAAAGAATTTTCACCAAAATTGGGCATAAAGTGCTTTCGAAATTAGCGCATTGAGTATAGACTTGTTCGGAGTGAGTTTCGTATCTAAGCAACATCAAATTTGCGGTTGTCTAAGTCTCTTTGATATTTGAAACTAATAAAATCAGAAGCGATAAAATTTTGACGTTTTAAAATTAATCACTTATAATTGCACAAGAGGTTTGTATTTTACCGAGTAAATTTGGGTTGTTAAGGTAATGAAAATTTGTTGCCTAGCAATTAGACGAGAAAAACTGTCAACTAATAAAAATGCGACACCGAAGGTGGAGCATTTTTAGGTTGACAGTTTTTCGAGTTCAATTGCTAAAAGGAAACAGATTTGAATTGCAGCAACCCAAATTTACTCGGTTTAAATGCAAACCTCGAGTGTAATTCGGTAGGACAATTTAACGAACAAGAAATTCACCAAACTAGTCAATTATTGACAGACGTCAAACTAGTCATATGGGAAAGGATAATGCGATAATTGGTGCGAAAATGAATAAGTGAAAAAACCACTAGTGCATTTGTCGCTGGAAAAGTTGCAGGTAACTTTTGCCGCTGTCAAAGTGACAATTGCACTGCGGCTTATGCGATTTTTTATACATGAGTTGAATTGTCGTTGAAATATGGACAGTAACCATAGCAATTTGAATTACTTTACTACATGAAGGAAATGATCAAAATTATTACCCCTTTGAAGGAGTTGTTTTTTTATTAGTTCGCGCTGGTTTTGGCAAAAATATTCGCTTTTCATCGATGTTCATGTTATTCGAAAGACGAAAATCTGTGTATGCTTCACATTTTCCCCTGACATTTCATGGAAATAGATTTTTCCCCAGTTTGATACATTTTTGTGGTTCAACTAATGGGCAATACCGACCTGAACACACATATAAAACGATATAAATGTCCTGTGCTATAAGGAATTATATCCGATTAAGATAAGGGGTCTAAGTCAGGACTATGGTTGGTTGAAATTAATTCCTCTCGTTGAGACGAGACCTTTTATTAGGGTATCATGAAGGATAAAACCAGTTCCGCCCCCGCCGTCTGGTACACCTCCAAAGTATAGGCTATCTATTTCAAAAACATTCCAGGACTCATAAGAAAGCTATCCATTTAATCTCATCGAAATTGGACCACACTGTGCAGGGTGAGATATTAAGATGGAACAGTCCGCTAGTGTCGGAAATGAGAGTAAAACCCTTCTTTCTCCCGTTTCCACACACCCGTACAGTATGCCATATGAAGAAGTCAACAGTTTACGAGGAAGTAAAAAGGACAGCATAATCGCTTCTATTTTTCAGGACCGCTCTAGAAATGTCAGATTCCCTGGTTAGAATTTGTATATTGCGGCCGTTACCTAAAAGAGAATTATATCTGGACATCTCGTAATATTTTTTGGGTAATTCCGTTTATTGCTATCTTAAGTTTAAAATCTGATAATCGAACACTCGAGGATCAGATAAACGTTACTCGTTCAAAAATAAAGCGATTATCAAGGGCGAGATAAACGTTTTCTTTTGATAATCGTTCCCGGTAAATTACCTCTATTAATTACTTAAACACTTCAAAAATGAGTGTTTTTCGATCATTGAAATCAATGAAGAATACAACTTAAGCCCAGGAACGAAAGTTTCCAATTGCTACCAAAGTTAAGAATATTGTGCGGTTTTTTTTTGCTGTTTTGGTTATGGGATACTATTGGATATTAACGACTGTGTCTTACAGCGACCAAAATTCCAACTGCAATTATTTACCGGACAATAAAACGAACCGAATTTTATGAAATCGGTAGGGTGCAGACCTAGGTGCATACTTTATGGAATTAAAGGTACTCAATTTTGGAAAATAAAATCTACTAATTGTAAAAGGGTACTGTACTGTACTGTAAAACATTCCTTCTGTTTCCTCTACCACCCTTTGTAAACATCAAGTAGAAAAACAATCGGAAGCTTTCATTTTTAGTACAAATATGTAACCCCCACACACCCCACACTGAAAACTATATCTTCTGGAAGCATCGCGCACAAGACGAGGAGTTGCTCAAAATTCAGATCCGAACTTCAATAGAAATTGGAAACCTTCGTTTTTACCTCGGTTTTTACTGTTTAGCTCTCGGTTTAGCTCCAAGTGCGAACCCCAGCTAAAAATTCTGTACCTACGAGCTACATTACTATTGACGCTTAATGCGGGGAAGCTGATACGCAAATTAGCAACAAAACCTGCGCAAATTAATGCTTGCCGTTTTTTGCAGTTCCATATTTATTTAACGTAATGCTTGATATCATAAATATCAAAAAAGAATCGCCCACTGTTTGGGAAAGGTTGACACAATTTACCCTGGTTTCCTATCGATTGGTGTCTTCCTATATGCTCCACCAACAACATAAATTTAGAAGATTTTCCATTCCACAATGCCATAAGCTTCTAAAAAAACGAACCAGTACAACCAACCAAAGTGTACATACTAAACGGTAAAAGATCCAGGATATTTACTATTATTTTTGGTATGGTTCAGATGCATTGCCAATATTTTTTTTTTGTAAGGAATTTGTTTAAATTATGAAGTCTATAAAATTATCATATGCATATGATCAGTAGAGATCTTAGGTTAAGGAAACGCCTAGTTTCCGTACCTAAGTAATTAAATTACTGTGCCGACGAAAAGAACATTTCTTTAAAGCGCCATACACATTTTGCGTGTCCCCACTAAATAGGACGATTGCGTGACCCCTTATCAACCAAGATAACGCCTTGATTACTAAAACAGAAATACGTAGAAATCTGAGTTCTGACCATGATACGGTAGTTTTTTGCACCATTCCCCTGAATAAAGGGGATTCCTTCGATAACATTTGTATTGGCCAACAGGAACTGGTTTAGTTCACCGTGTATCGTGCCCAATAATAGTAGCGTAATGCAGTGTAACTGTCAACACACGTGTGGAAGTAAGTGTCGTTTGGTATTCGTTCACTATGGATAATTTGGTTTTGTGTATATTGTAGCACAATTGTGACTGATTAATGCGAAATTATCCCCCCTTCGATCTAATTACCGATCTCAATATCAGCCAATAATAAACCTTGGAAATAGTTGTGGTTTCGTCATGAAATAATATTTTAAATGACCATGACAAAGATAAATGAATTTAACACATTTCACGTTATATCAAGTATTCTGGTTTTTTGGCAAAGGTCTGTGTAATAGTGGAGACAATTTTGAGCATTTAATAAAACTATAACAGGCTGATTCAAATTCGAGAGCCACCATGGGATATCTCGGAAACTGTAAGAGATAGGTAGGTAGTTTAAATTTGGCAAAAGTGCGTATTTTGGTGCTTAACAAAATGCAGTTTTGAAACTGAAAAAATTGCGGCTACTTTCGGAAAAAAACGAAATTTTGCAAGATCGTTTATTTTTTTTACTGAAGTTATTTAAAAATATATTTCAAAATAAATGACACATTACTAAGGCCGCCTTTTTCCCTCTAAAAGGCGCCAGTTTTAAATTTAAAGTCTGACGTTTCGTCTCCGGTTAATCATCATCCACTTTTTTTTTCTTATGGGAGTCATTTTTACTTGTTGTGGCAATGTGTGCTACAAATGGCTTATTGCTAACAAGTTGTTCCTAAATAAAGATAAAACAAGATACACACTGTTTAGCATGTCTTCGGTTCAAAACAAAAATGCGGAAGTTGGAATCTCCATATCAAACTGTACCATTCAAAATACGGAATCCTTGCAAATACTTGGAATGCTGGTCACCGAAAATTTAAAGTGGAAGACGCACATCTTGTCGCTTAACTCCAAACTTTCAAAAGCAATATTCAAAATTAGACAACTTAGAACTTTTTTAAATCCAGAAACCTTAATGTGTCTTAACTATGCTGAAATTGAATCCAGACTAAGATATGGCATCATCATCTGGGGTAGCAGTGGACAGGTTCAAAGCACCCTGATTCTACAAAAACGCGCCATCCGATCCATCGCCAGAGTTTCACTGACAACTAGCTGTAGACCGCTATTAATTCAAATGAATATATTAACCGTCATATCTTTATATATTCTTGAAGCCGCAAGTTATGTACACAAGTTTAAATTTAAGTTGATCGACAAATACAACACAGTACACTCACACAACACAAGGTCCAATCACATCAAAATTCCACATCATAGATTAAACGTCACAGCCAACAGTCCTCTCTACATGCCTATCAAAATATACAATCATCTTCCGAATACACAGAAACACCTACCCTATCATCTCTTTAAAAAAGCATTAAGAAAATATCTCGTTGATAAACCATACTATAATATACACGAATTTTTCATAGAGAATCTGAGTTGAGTTTATATTTAATGTCTAGAAGTTATATTTGTGTTACTGTTTAAGACATGATGTATTTTTTTTTAAGACGAATGTGTGTAATTTATTAGAATTACTTTTACACAATAAACACTATTATTATTATTCCTTGTGAGAACTCAGGTCTAGCCTGGTTAACTAATCGCACGGATTAAAATCAAGTAACGATTAGTGTCTGTGTCTGTGTCTGGTGAAGTTATGTAGGGTTCTAAAGAAAAATAAAAAATAAATAAATAAATAAAAAATAAAATAAATATTCACACACTCACATTGGAAATCTACGGATAGTATGCAATTCATACTTACCAACATAGCTATTAATGGCCACAATAGTCAACGCTATCAGGAAAGAAGAAAACAAAACAAAAATATCATTATAATAATTCCTGTAATTTTATTAATAGAGTTTATTGTGTAAGTGTTTCTTTGGCTTTGCGTTTGGGTTGAATACGAGTGGGTTGTGATAACGTGGTGTGTTTATGTGAAGAAGGAGTTTTGTGTTTTTTAATTGTATTTATGGCGTTTCTTTGTTCCTGAGGTCGTATTTGTGAGGTTGTTTGGGTTTTTGGTGGAGATATTGCAGTATTTTGTGAGCCTGTGGTGCTGTTAAGGTTTTTGCGCTTCGGTTGTATACGAGTGGGTTGTGACAATGTGGTGTGTTTCTGTGAAGAAGGAGTTATGTGTTTTTTAAGTGTGCTAGGGCGTGTAATTTTATTGGGTGGACCTGTCTTTGTAGTGCATGTTGCGTTACTTGTATTTATGGTGTTTCTTTGTTCTTGACGTTGTATTTGTGTGGTTGCTTATTATTATTATTATTATTATTATTTGATTTCCCGTTTTCAAAAATGTAAATATATATATATGTATATATTTTTTAATCGGAAATGGCGCTATTAATGTGTAAAAACGCAAGAGATTACGAGCATACACTACCCAAGACAAAGTTTGGCAGGCAAAACGAAGATATTTTAACAATATTTAAAAAATTAGTTATTTTTATTGGGTGGACCTGTCTTTGTAGTGCATGTTGCGTTACTTGTATTTATGGTGTTTCTTTGTTCTTGACGTTGTATTTGTGTGGTTGCTTATTATTATTATTATTATTATTATTTGATTTCCCGTTTTCAAAAATGTAAATATATATATATGTATATATTTTTTAATCGGAAATGGCGCTATTAATGTGTAAAAACGCAAGAGATTACGAGCATACACTACCCAAGACAAAGTTTGGCAGGCAAAACGAAGATATTTTAACAATATTTAAAAAATTAGTTATTTTACACTTTTGAAATAAAAAAAAAATGCTCTATTACAATACATGACACAAGAAGCAAAAATGACTTCCATAAGAAAAAACAAAGTTGACGATGGTTAACCAGAGACGAAACGTCAGAATTAAGATTTAAAGGTAGCATCTTGTAGACGGCAAAGTCATAATAATTTGTTATGTATTTGAAATATCTTTTTTAAATAACTTCAGTAAAAAATAAAAATGATTTTGCAAAATTTCGTTTTTTTTTCCAGGATATTTCCGAAAGTAGTCGTAATATTTCCAGTTTCAAAACGGCATTTTGTTAAGCATCAAAATACGCTACTTTGCCAAATTTAAACTGCCTACCTATCTCTAACAGTTTCCGAGATCCCCATGGTGGCCCTCGGATTTGAATCTGTCCGTATAATTATTAAAGGTAAAATTAATTTTTTTTATTTGTCTGGGTTTTATAAAATTAATTCATAACCAGCCCATCCAAATTTGACCTTCAACATTAGGCGTATCCCGTGTATTAAGAGTCACTCAGTGAGAGGTTTAAAGTGGGGGTAGCTGGGGTGCGGTGTGGAAAGCTAGTTAATAATATTTTATAAGCAGTTGTGTCATTTGTGAAGGTAACCATAGGAAAGGAAAGGAAGGAAAAATATTTTCGAATACTTTCATTACGGAATTCCTATATTATAGTGTTAAAGATAATTGTAGAACCACATTTTAAAACGTCTCAATACCTTTCAAGGATATTCGACACTAAGTCTGCTACTACAGATGTAACTTCCCCAGCCGCTCAAACAAAAATTACAACCTTTATTGTATAATAAAATTAATTCTTAATCAAAATTCAAAATCTCACAAAAACTATTCATGAACCGGAACCTGATGCTAACGTCCTTTTTTTACCCACCCCTTTGTAAATGTCACTGTCATTCTTTTTCTGACAGTGGTGTCACATCAGAAAATGTCTTACACTGGCTGTACACGTCAATATTTTTGGACTATAATTTGTATTAAGCCGAATCTGTAGAATTTTGGCTCAGGATTATGATGACCATAACAGCCATGTTTGTGAGAGAATGTACAGGGTGGTTCAAATTCGTGGCTCATCATTGGGATCTCCGGAAAATGAATCCGGAAAAAGTTAAATTTCGTTTTAATTTTCCCTAGCTTAATGGACCAGTTAGTGCCTTCTATGGATACTTTTTTTCCGACAATCTCAATCTGTTATCAGAGTTTCTACAAGCTACTATTTTCTTATTCCTTATGGGAGCCGTATTGATGTTATTTGTGATACTAGGGAATCGTTTCTTTTGTGGCGATTTAATGTTCATAGTGCAATTTTTATCGATGACTATCTTATTTAATTGTTGATTTTCGTGAATAACCACTTTGATATTTTATTGTAAATTTTTTCTACACAAAGTAATTTTTTAAGGAACCGTTGCGTAAACCATTAACATTTTTTGAAAAAGTATTATCAAAGAAAATGATTCGGAAACTATTTAAGATAGGGATCTCAATTTTCACCAACTCGGAGACCCATCACTACACCCTGAATTCCTGAATATCTTTATCTAGCTCGAGCGAAAGCCTTATTCTTTACACGCGGGGTTACCATAACCATATTGAGTTTTCATAGTACGCACCCAATAAATCTGCCATTGTTTTTCAGAAAATATCTTAACTGTAAATGGTGGGGGTACAAAAAGGAAACGATTTGAGGTAGAATCTCAAGGGCTGCCGGTCGGGTTGTCGGTTAAGAAAGTTGATAACCGCTTCCGGAAGTGCCGGCATTTTGTAAAAATTCTTTACATCGATTCAGTTTTCAGAATAAATCCTTATCTAGCCTCCCTATAATTATAGAATTTAATGGATTATATTAAGATAAGAAGATCATACGAAAACCGATAACTGATAAGATTGTTTTTTACAAATTTATCTAAAACTCAAACAACGGTTTTGTAAATACAAGATACACTAACTCAAAGAAAGAGTTCATTGTACCCTAATGAATAGTGCACTTGGGTCTACGGAAGCAATCGTCGAAACTATGCTTGTAAATGCGAATAACCAAGAATAAAAATAGTTTTTAAGACTCAATAAACGGTATGACAAATGGGGAAATAAAATTTGTTTCAAAACCATAACCTGAAATAGTTATTTGTACACTAGTTTTGAAAGTGCTACTTTTTTTATGAACTTGTAGTTTGATTAATGAGGGCGAAGCCCGAGTTAATTAAGCAAATTCATGACAAAAAGACACTTTCAAAATGTGTTGTACACGAAATTTTTTTGTATAGTGATCCTTAATAACACATAATTGAATAATATCATTGACATTCGTGATTTACTGTCACTCAAAAAGTGATGCTACTATTCATAGATAGGACTAAATGCCACGGAAACGCATAGTATAAATCGTGGAAAAAAGTAACATTTTCCATAAGATTTTTCGTTAAAAAAAGTCCGGTAATTTGATTATGCAAAAAACGTTTTTTCGGCATCTATGTCATTGTACCTACTTGTTTTCCTAATTAAAATGTTGCACATAGCAATTTAGACTGTGTTAATTATTATTCTAACTGCAAACTTTGTTTCTAGAAAAATCGAATCTCGACGACAACAGTTCTCCGAAAAAGTATTCGCTGATAAAGGTATTGGAGAAGTCGCCCACCAAACGACTGTTGCTTTACTCATTTCTAGCCCTTAGTACGTTCACTTTAATCGTCTTTGGCATAGTATGGTCCTTGAAAATGTTCGACAAGACGGACACGAACTCCGAATCTACTCCGAAAGAACGTGAAGAGACTATCATTCGAAATAGTACAACTTACACAAAAGAGGAATGGAGAGGAGAACCGGCTTCCGGAGAAATAGCACGGTTAAGTCTTCCCGTTGAGTACGTTGTTGTCGCACATACCGCCGGGTCGTTCTGTGAATCGTTCGCGGACTGTTCTTATATCATTCGTAACATACAACATCTGCATATGCAGAAGCATAAAGACATTTGGTACAATTTCCTAATTGGTGGTGACGGTGCTATCTACTTTGGTAGAGGATGGAACTTGAAGTCTACAAGCGGAGACAATGCGATCATTGTAACCTTTATTGGAGAATTTCAAAGACGACACCTGACGTCGGGCATGGTATCGGCTCTGGAGCAACTATTGGCTTCTGGGCTTAGTCTGCAGAAATTGGCTAGTGATTACAAACTGGTGGGCCATAACCAGACCAAACCCACAGAGAGTCCTGGTGCTAATGCGTATGAAAGGATTTCGAAGATGCCTCATTTTTATGGGGGCGGTGTTAAACTTAAGCAAAGTGTTCAATGACATTTCGCAGGTTTGTTTACCTGTAGTTTGTGATATATTAATAAATGTATGTTATTTTTTTATACAAATCTGTTGTTCCTTTATTTCAAGCACGAAGACCATGAGGGAAATGGCTTATGTTTCTGTTGTAAATAACAACATCCTTAAAACCACAACAATAAAAGCGACGAAATTTTCAAACTCAAGAACTCTGTTAAATACAAAAATGTACCTAAATGTGCACTCATCGTGAAAACACTTTTTGAGTCAACATCTCTATGCCAAAGTGCACTTTCTCAACTAAAAATAATTAAAAGTGTGATAATTTTCAGTGGGGCGCACAAGTTAGCGCACATTGAGGGAAACTCCTTGCGTGTGGACCTGATATATACAGGTTGTTTCAGGCAAACAGTTAGCTAAAAGTATTATCAGACTCCCATTAATTAATTTAAATCTGAATATTTTGCATAGTAGGTAATAGTTTTTTATGATATATCGAAAGAAGATATCATCCGTTTTACCGGATGTGGATAGCAACTTACTAATTTCAAATAGAACACACTATATTTTATTGCATTTTCAAAATCTACATTACAACAACGTCGTTTGATACCACATTTTCTGATACTAAGCATCAAAGATTTTCGAGTTCTAAAAGATTTTTCAAAGTTTTTGATGTACGACTGCTTTTCACTAGGACCCGAATCTATCACAAAAAAATGACAACTTGATTAGAAGGACGTAAGGACGGATTTAATATTCAGTTTGCATTTGGAAGTTATGTTAGATCGCATACCATTCAGCCCCCTGACCCGAATGTTAACCTCTTCTATCTATAAGCCGTTTGCAAAGATAAAACTTGGTATGACCCTTCCTTAAACAATTCAAACATAACCGAGTCTCGCGCGCCTTCTTAATGCGTTTATCAACCGAACATTTTAAAAATTCAGGACAGTTTTGTATACAGAGTGGCCCAACGAGAAGTATACAGAGGGCTTTTAGGGTATTAAATTTAGAAATTTCGAAAAATCCTCGAACACGTCAATTTTGTATTCGAGGGGGACAACTTTTGGAATACAAACACGAACCCAAGTCTTCACCCCTCTACGTAGGGAGCTTAACCCCTAAAATTTTAAATGGAGTCCTACGGCAAAGGGCACATTATTTGAAAGCCAATCTAATCGTGATTACACTAAGTTTGTTAAACTTAAGTGAACCTGTCAGTTCTCCGAAACGAATCAATAATAGAATTTAAAAAGCAAAGCAGATTAGTAATTAGTATATTAATGATGCTCTTTTCAAATACCTAAAAAAACCTAGGCATTGTATTTCAAAATAAAAGTCGCATCGATTTCTGGTTAAATCGGAAATGATACCGAAAGCTTAAATATGTGGCCGGATAGATTGTAATGTCGCATATAAAATTTTAATTTGGCAAATCTTTCGTATCTCGCCAAGTAAAAGAGATATTAAGGTGACCCTCTTATCTTGAACGCACTGTATACGCCTATACGGAATTGGAACTACGAAAGATTCCCCGCAGGTAATTGCAAATAGAATTTATTGTGTTAGGCAGACACAAACCGCACTCATGTTATCTAAATGCAAAGAAGAGATTTCACTTTAAGAATTGTCAACTAATGGTTCAATAATTTCTTACCATTCGTTGAATTAAAACCGTACTATTTTCTGATCGGCTTCAATCTAGGGCGCCTCGGTAAGAAAGTCGCGATTACGCATTCTTCGTCAGGCAGAATCAGATGTTGGTTAACTGTACTGTATTCTACAGGTGTTTGCCTACTCAGTCGATGATGATGTGGTGTGCCCAGGATACCTGCAGTTAATATAAATCAATGCCATGGATTAAATAATAAGGAATTGGATTTAAAGGCATATAGAGCTACGAAGGATCCACCACGAGCAGATATTTGCAACTTAAATTATAGTGTTAGGAAGATGAATATCTCACCATGTCATGATGTCGTGAATAAAAAAAGTCCATTTCACTCCATGTCGCCTCGGTATGAATGGCACGATTACGAAATTATTATCAGACAGCATCGGGTGGCTCACCAATTGAGCACTTTCTGGAGAAGGATGACTGTACTGCACCATGTTGACGGTGGTGCCTCCGTACTTGGACGACGGTGCTGTGGTTCCAGAAATACCTGCAAGTATAATCTAAATGAATGCAGTTCATAGTGTTACATAGATAGAAATCACAACAACATTGTTTTGATGTTGGGGGTTAAAGAACATCTCAATAAGGGATGTGAGCAAATAAAAAACTCAATAATATATCAATAAATTAAACTCGTGATGCCCATAGATCAACTTCTCTCCAGGTCGCATCGGTGCGAAAGCCACTACTGCGATTTCTTCATAAAGAAATATCAGAGGGCTTGTATTATTGGGCGCTTATTTGCGGTGCCAACAGTGACCCAGTCTTACATTTAATAAGTTCAACATAAAATTAAATTAACTGTAGAGCTAACCTTTAGCGAAACGTCTTGCGGTATTCAGATTCGCTACAAAGAGTTGGACTTGGGCCTTCAAAAATGCGGTAAGTCCTCGAAACAATGGAACGCCTTGCCTCAGGATTTCTTCAGTTGAGGCTGTGGCTTCAATTGACCTAAGCAACGATGGTCGTTGTACCTCCATTTTCAACAGACAGATTTCTTTGTTACGGGATCCTCTCTTCAGCCTAACTGGTTCTCCAACAGATACCATACCAAGTCAATTTCTTTGCGAATTGAGCGACAGTATAGTGGATGGTAGTGCATCCACTGATGATGGTGACTATAAAGCAATAAAACCATTATATCATATCTAATCGGTTCAAAATAAAGACATACCACCTCTAATAGCTAAAAAAACAACCCTGAACGGTCCGCTATCCCATCGGATGGAAAATGCTGGTCGCATCAGTCATGAAATAAATTCCGGCCATGCTTGTTTGTAGATTTGAATTACGTTATAGATAAAACCTACCACCTCATAACAAAGAACCATCAGTCTAAGCACAACCCCTAACGCTTTTCGTGTAGTGTGATCCAAATATGCAACTCTCCGCTAGGTCACACCACTGTGTATTTGTGGCTAGAACTACCCAGGACTCACCACGAGGAGGTGGTTGCAAGTCGAGCCCCACACCATGCCCTCCCATCCACCCAACCTATGAGAGCACGCTAATAAAAATAAACAATAAATTTGAATTTTACTAATAGCCGAAATGAAGATTTAATGCTTTTGAACGTTGTGGGTTGTGCTCAATTTGAATGATTCAAAATGATTTTACTACGACTTTGAGACATCAAACCTAACTTGACGCACTTGCAAGAGGCAGGAACTTTAGAAATGTTTTGCAAAACATTAAAATCTAAAGCAGCTGCGAAAAATCGAGGTTTAGTATATTAAAATCTGTGGTACCACAAAGATAACTAGAGGTAGATAGAAGACTTTACCATTTTTATTGCGAGTTCCTCTTGAAAAGCTTTGTTGTTCTAGTAGTCCAAGTGAGACAGCGAAAGCTCAGCTTATAGCTAAATATATTTATAGTAAAATGCTTATGCGGGCAACAACAGAATTCTTTTATAAGTTAATTTTCAGAGTATGTCAGTAGAATGTAATAGTTCGTAACATAGTTCTCACAGAGCATTATTATACATTTTATAAGTATTTTATAGAGAATAGATAGAGATATTTCAATTTCATAGTTTTTAGAATATCGTTCAGAATATATAGATAGAACATAGAGAGAATAGAAGTGTTTATTTCAGTAGTAGTCATATTTTTCGAGAATTTCAGTTTTAGTTCATAGTTCTTAATCGTGTGTTTCAGATAGTAGATAAAGTAGATAATATTATGTAGAAAGCTTATGTACTTTTAGGATATCGAAGAAAGGAAACCTCAATTTTTGAAAGAGAGGACCTTCGTCTTCCAGCACGATCGGAATCCATATGAGGGTACCTGAAAAATACACTGTGTTCAAGATAAGAATTTGGCCATCGTCATATCTTCTATGATTTTGGAGATCCTCATGATAGACGCCCTTATCTTAGACACAGTGTACATAAACTTAACGAATAGTGCGATTACCTACACAAAAAGATCAGCTACATACATTTTCTAAGAATTTTAGAAAGAATAGATAGAGATATTTCAATTTCATAGCTTCTAAAATATCGTTCAGAGTATAAAGAGCATAGAATAGAGAATTTCAGTTTTAGTTAATAGTTGTTAATCGTGTGTTCAAGATAGTAGATAACGTAGATAATATTATGTAGAAAGCTTATGTAATGTAACGATACCCATCTTCGTGTACCATGAACTTTTCATAAAAAATCCATCTTGATTGGAGTAGGTGCTAAATATGGGGAGGGGGGGATAATATTTTTTGTGCCTGGGATGCAAGCACGATCTTTGTGGACATTAGATCCGTAATAAAAGAAGGGGGAAGCACAAAGTACATCATGAATGTATCGCAGAAAGAAAACCTCCATTTTTGAAAATGTGGACCTTTGTCTCCCAACACGATCGAAATCCATATGAGGCTACCTGAAAAATACACTGTGTCCAAGATGTGATTTTGAACATCGCCATATCTTCTATGGTTTCGGAGATCCCCATGATGGACATCCTTATCTTAGACACAGTTTCGAATAGTGCGATTACCTACACAATAAGAACAGCCACTAGAGCACTATTTATACATTTTCTAAGAATTTTAGAAAGAATAGATAGACAATTTCATAGCTTTTAAAATATCGTTCAAGAGTATAAAAAGCATAGAATAGAGAATTTCAGTATTAGTTAATCATGTGTGCCATGAATTTTTCATAAAAGATCCATCCTGATTTGATTACGTGCCAAATAGGGGGAACTATTTTTTGTGCCTGAAATTTAAGCACGATATTTGCGGATATTAGACCCGCAATAGAAGATGGGGGGGAGCACAAAGTACAGCATGTATCGAAGAAACAAAACTTCAATTTTTGAAAGAGAGGTCCTTTGCCTAGCACGATCGGAATCCATATGAGGCTACATACTTAAGCCCAACTTCTAATGATACCGGAAAGTATACTGTATCCCGATTACTTCCGAAGATATGCCAGAGGAACCGAAATTTACTCGGTTTTTCTCTCATATCTTCGGAAGTAATGCAAATTTTCTGGTTTTCTTTAAAGCATGATAATAACCCTTTAATTGCGCATCTTTTCTTTAATGTGACCTTCGTCTTATCTTCTATGAATCTATGGTAACGGAGATCCCTATGATAGACAACCTTATCTTGTATATTAACTTGACAATTAGTGCGATTATCTACACAAAAAGATCACCTACTTTTACGATTTTTCAATATATACCTATTGCTAACTTTTATCTCAAAAATCTAATCTTTTGACAAAATAATGTGCTATCTAATGTAAAATGAAACCTACTGATACCTTCGTTTTGTAAAGCAAAACCTATTTCTCGTTAAAGATTTTTTGCATATACTACACTAATGGCCGTTTGCACCGACAAATTTAAGTGGAGCTTAGCTTAAGCGTAGATTAAAATCCATGGCAACCATTGTCTCAATAATCGTTGCCATGGATTTTATAAAATTCGTCTGTGCAAACGGCCATTAGTTTTCTATGGCGATACCCTCCCCCTAACAATGTGTGCATCCTATATTCAGTGAAATTACATTTTTTTACGCATCTGCCTGCACGCAAAATCTTCCGAACGCCTTCAAGAATTTTAATAAACGTACCTAATTTAAGAATAAAAGTAAAAGGCTTTCGAAAGATTTTCCCGTTGAGCCCCATTTGGGCCGGTTGCCATTAGTTACCTGTCTAAATTAACATTTTAGTAACAAAACTGTTTTTGTTCGATCAGTTGCCTTGTCCAATCTTTCATGCTTCATACTTCAAACTACTTAAATAAAGAACATACGTGCATCTATTGCAGCCAATCGGGCAAAAACAGTAGGAACGTAAGGAAGACTTTCTGAAAATACAAAAATAGTCGTCGACCTTACCGTTCTTGATATTTAATGCGTTAGGTTTACTTTTAATGGACCCACACCGTATTTAAAATTGGTATATTTCAATCACTTTCCTGCTTGAATACGATAATCAAGTCATCAAAAATGTTAGTAATAATCAGGTTCCTGCTTACCTTTTCTAATACGACTATATGAGACGTGAACTGTCCAAATCAACCAAATTGGCGTGGCAACTTACACAAAAAAAAAATCAGGTTACTTAGCAGGCCTGGGCATAAGTATTAAATCATAGCTATACCCACTACTAGTAAAGTGATTTTTTCAATCGGATTGATTTGGTAGCTCACTATCCCATCTAGCAGTACAATACCTATACCAAAAATCCGTTCGACGCCGATCTTCTTGCACTGTTCACTAATCACTTACATGTTAGTAATCACACATGCGGGTAATAAAAAAAACACTCACCGGAGGCTGGCGTTCGTCTGTCTCCTGAAACAAAAGGACGAATCTAAATGAAAAATATCGACTAAAGAACAATAGTTATTTATTACACAACACGATAAAGGGATATTTTCACCATTGAGTAAATTAGTTTCCCTTAATCGTCGTGTATAGTACAAAACTTTATTTTATATAATAAAATTGCAAGCTTAGGTTCTGCGGTCGCGGTCGTTTCCATAGAAACAGCATTGTATTATGTTCTAAACTTCATTTTATTTCGTGCACCGCGTTCTAGTTGAATAAAAAATGACAGAACTCATTATAAAATTCAAAATCATCTGTTTCTTGCGGTTAAAGTGATCACTGTATCTACACTTACGGTTGAAGAGAGACTTATACACATTCAAACCTATTAAAATGACAATTTAAAATCTTTTCAGTAGGTCTCTAAAGAGTATTATATGTTTTTAAGACACAAGAAAGAGTTTCAAAAAGGATTAAGGTGGATTTTCTAAGAATTCATGTAAAAAGTCCCTAAGTATATAAAGGTAGTTTATGTTTGCAAATAGTAAGAACGCTTCAAAGATTCATAAGAAACTATTTAAAATTTGTTTCGTCTAGGAAAAAAGGCGCAGAAAGGTGTCTACTAAAATTGCAAGGAAGATTTATAAATGTTCATATTTTAATTTTGATTTTTAAAAGGATGCATTGAAAAGTTATAAAATTTCCTAAAAGAATTGCAAGAATTTCCTAGAAAAGTTTGTCACGGGATGGATAAATTATTATTATTAACTCAAACTTTTTGCTTAAAGTTTTGGAGCTATTTCTATCCAAGGCTTTAAAAAATCCTTAAAAAGATCTTTATTGGTATTTTGGGGATTCATGCTTCTATACAAAAGTGCACGATTATTTGCTAATCCTCCGGACTAAACTAAATGTTTTCAAAAAGATTTCTATAGATTGGTTTACAATCATTTGATTCAAGTAATGTAGGTAAATAAAAATATCTGAAAGCCTGTTTTAAACAAATCTAAGAAGAAAGTTTTGTAGTGACGATTTCTAATAAAAGTTAGAATCAAATGAATTAAATACTAAAACCGGATTTAATAATGCATAGAATAAAGAATAAATAAAGAAATTCTTAAAAATCGAGGAGGCTTCTAATAAAGTGCTAAAGAAGTCTGAGTGCCATCTTGAGAAGCTTCATTATACATGTTTTTTAGGTCGAGGAGGACGAATATAAAGTCCAATTATACGTATAGATAATGTGAAAAATGTTCTTGGCAAACTAAGGCCGCAATACACCTTTTTGTTGCAAGTTACACAAACAAGATTTTAAATGTGGATGGTTGATTCATTCTCTTATTTGGGATGTACAGAATAAGATGTATTTTAAATTTGGGAAAGACAAACATACTTAGTAATCAAAATGTTAACCAGAGGGGAAGAAGAGGAATCCTTTTCAAACTGTGAAACGATATTTATGAATCAAACGTTTTACAGCTAACCCTAACCATTGTTTAAATACAATGGTTTTACACTACCACTGGACTTGTGTCTCAACCTACCTACCTCGAAGACTCGTATAAACCGTGCCGATTTTTCACTGCAAAATAAGTGAGTGTTGCGCTCATCTACATACAGCGCAGAAAATAACCGAATACCTCTTTCTTGAGAGCCGGATGTTACAATTGAAACGTACGAAAGGCCATTTGAAATAATACCCCCATTCGAAATATTCGCTTTGTCAGTTGCCAAAAGGTCACAGTTTTGAAAGCATACACTTTAAGTTTCTAAAATTGGTTACGAGTCAGGATGCTCCAGATTATAATGCTTTCAATACAAAATTGGATCGAAATCAAGATATGAAATGGGGATCGCTACATAAGTAACGTATTTATCATCTGCCCCCGACTGTTCAATAAAGATAATCAAATAATCACCCTTGATTCCTTGGCCTAAAAAACATCTAAAGTGATACGCCGCATCGGGTCGAAACAAAATGTACATGAAAAACTATTCAAAAACAATCAAAACACTTTATTCATACCTCAGAATAAGGTTACCCTAATATTAGACATTTGGCACCCAGACTTTCCATCAGAAACATTTCGTAGATGATTTTGAAGGAAATTTATAGGGGATTTCTTCAATATTTCTAGTTTCTCTAAACAAGCGCCTTGTTACGACTAAGCAATTTTGGTAGTTTTTGTAAAATGCAATGAGTCAAACTTCTACGAAAATAGCACACGAAGACCTTTTAATTTGAAATTCAACAAAGATTTGACCAACTGCAACTCGCTTGACAAAATGCAAATAATATTAAGAACCAGGCACGTTTGAAATAGATCAATGATCTTTAAAATCATACTACAGTCAGATGATTTCTATTCCTCCACAACAAATTGTTTTCGGTGTATGCAACGAAGCCAGTAGGTACAACTTAAAAAGAATCTCATGTAAAAGTGAGATGCAGTGTCACTATAAACGCCAATGAAGAACATTAAGTAGAACATGGTGATTCAACATGTAATTTTGATTTGACTTGAAAAGTGGAAATTTTAGGTTTACCTGGCCAAGCCTCTTATTGCTCTCTCGCCATGAGGGTGGAACAGCAGACTGGTATTCCATTTTGCCCGAGGGACCAGCAACTGAAAAGATAAACAGATTTAGCATAAAAAATAACCACATTGTCAAACAGTAATGAATTAGTGAATTGTCGTGCCTTCAGACTGAAGAATAAGAATGTCTATCATGGGGATTTTGGAAACCACAGAAGATACGACCATGGCCAAATTACGGAAAACTTGCGCAATGAAAGAGTTGTAAAGGAATCCAAAAATTCCGATTACTTCCGAAGATATGCCAGAGAAACGGAAATTTGGCAATTTTGTTTTAAAAAAAGAAACACTTTCTCATTGCCACGTTTTATGCTCTCCTGGTAAGAGAGAACCTTATTTTTTTATATGGCCCTAAATATGGATGGTGCATCCTCGTATAACGCCCTAATCATGCGATAGTACCTATGGAACATATTTTTAATTCCCCAGGAAATTTGTTCGACAGATATTCTCGCACCATTAGGGCGTTGTGCGCGAGTGCACCATCCTGTTCAAACCAATAGTTTTATTAGTAATAAAAAGTGCCACTCAATATGGTATGTACTTTTTTACGGGCCACATAAAAAAATAAAGTTGATGATGATTTCTCCGAAACGAAACGGTGTCCTATAGATCCTAAAAAGTGGCAATAAGAAAGTGTTTTTTGTATCTGATCACGAAAAAACACGTAATCGGCCAGTCTCGGTTTTCTTGACATATCTTCAGAAGTTATCGGAGTTTTCTGATTGTCTATAAAATATGACTGTATTTAAAATTAAAGACCTCAAATGACTACCCTCATATCTTTTATGGTTTCGGAGATCCCCATACATCCTTATCTAGGACACAGTGTATATTAATTTAACGATTACTACGATTTTTCAATATGTACCTATATTGCCACATGTTAACTACATTGCTAACTTTATCTCAAAAATCTAACATGCTGGCCCAATAATGCGCTACCTAATGTAAAATGAAACCTACTGATACCTTCGTTGTATAAAGCAAAACCTATTTTGCATTAAAAATTATTTATTTGTTACTCAGTTGTAAACGTTAAGACAAAACGCAAACGGGTAAACGTCATGTTTAAACGCTACTGACTTGTAAAACTGACAGCAGACCTGTAAAAATTTTACAAGTTAGTAATCTAGTAATTTCATTGGCCAGAATTAATGCGAAGTCTCTGTTACATGGATCACATGATATTTTAGACATTTCTTCAAGATCAATTTAAGAACTAGGTAATTATTTGCGTTTACAAATGAGTAACAAATAAAATATTGTACATTATACGCCAGGTAATAGTTTTTACTGGCTCTAGGAGATGACAGGCTCGCCTAACGGCTCGCCAGTCAACTTCTCCTATCGCCAGTAAAAACTCACTTACCTGGCTAATAATGTAAAATACTATTGCATATACTAAACACTTACTTTTGTATGGCGATACCCTCCCTCTAATAATATGTGCACCCTCGTGCATGAGCATTGTAAATACAGCGCATGAAATAACCACAGTCATCAGAATACCGAAAAATGAAGTTACTCATGCTAGAGAGCCAGATGTTACAATGGAAAAGTACAAAATGCCTAAGAAAGTCCATATGCCATAATTTTCTTTGCCATTTGAAATGGTACTCCCATTCAAAGTATTAACTTTATCAGCTGCCAAAGAGGTTACAGTTTTGAAAGCACATTTATACTTTAAGGGTCTAAAATAGGTGGGCAAGTCTGGATGCTCCAGAGTACCTAATCATGATTTGGGATCGAAATCAAGATATGAAAGGGAGAACGCTACATAAGTAACGTATTTGTGTATCATTGATTGATCTACCCCCGATTGTTCAATAAGGTTTCTTAAGTAGATTATCACTCTTGATTCCTTGACCTAAAAAACGTCTAAAATTATATGCCACATCGCGGGTCGAAATAAAATATTAAATTTGTGGGCGCTGTACAATCTTGAATTACTCGAATTGTTCGAGCCTGACAGAGTGGCATCAATCTGATAAAAAATCTACATGACATAAGTATTTATTTCTACCTTAGAGCAAGGTTACCCTAATACTAGACATTTGGCTCCCAGACTTTCTCCCAGAGTTTCTCTAAACACCAAGTAATTTTGGTAGCTTTACGTAAAATGAAGATAAAATGCAGCACAATGAGTTAAAGATCTACGAAAATAGTACAGGAAGACCTTTTAATTTGAAATTCAACAAAGATTTGCTAGAACATAGAAAACACTTGACCAACTGCAACAAAATCCTAACCGCGTTTAAAATAGATCATGATCTTTAAAACTATACTTCAGACAGTCATTATTAAATCAATACTAATTTCCATTCCTCAACAACAAATCGGTTTCGGTCTATGCAACGAAGCTAGCAGGTACAATTTAAACAGAATCTAGCTCATGTGACAGACAGAATTAGTGTCACTATAAACGCAAATATAAAACATTAAGTAGAACATAGTGGCTCAAGATGTAATTTTGATTTTACTTGAAAAATGTTAATTACATGTATTGGATTTACCTGGCCAAGCCTCGCATTGCTCTCTCCATGGAGATGGAACAGCCGACTGGTATTCCGGATCAGCTACTGAAAAGATAACAGATTTAGCATAAAAAATAAACACATTGTCAGAGCATAATGAATTAGTGAATTGTCATGCCTTCAGACTGAAGAATATTATTTCATTCATACCATTCCTAATCTAGATCGCATACCTATACTTTTCATGTACCTTACCTACACAAAAAGATCAGCTACGTTTACAATCCCTACGATTTTTCGATATATGCATACCTATTGCTAACTTCATCTCAAAAATCTAACCTGTTGGCACAATAATGCACTATCTAATGTAAAATGAAAGCTACTGATACCTTCGTCGTTTTCTAGAGCAAAACCTATATCTCACTCAAGATTTTTTACATGTACTACATTTAGTTTTCTATGGCGTTACCCTCCCCCTGCACACAATCGGCATCATAGTGATTTTAATAATATCAATTTTTAAAACCTGAAATTTTTTTACGCGTCTGCCTGCACGCAAAATCTTCCGAACGCCTTCAAGAATTTTAATAAACGTAAAGTAAGAATAAAATTAAAAGACTTTCAAAGATTTTCGTGTTGGGCCACATTTGGGCCCAGTTGCTATTAGTTACTGTCTAAATTAACATTTTCCAATTTTTATACTAAACAAATAGTAATCTAACTACTTAAGGATACATCAAAGTATCATGCATGCACCTATTGCAGCCAATCGGACAAAAACAGTAGAAACGTAAGGTCGATTTTCTGACAATACAAAAATAGTCGTCGCCCTTACCGTTCTTGATATTTAAAAATTCAAAAACCCATTTCCTGCTTGAATGCAGCAAACCCATCACCAATGTAATAAACAAGTTTCTGCTTACCTTTTCTAATACTTACTATATGAGATGTATTATAGTGAACTGTCCAAATCAATCTGATTGATTTGGTGGCTCACTATTATCCCATCTAGCAGTACATTACCTTTACCAAAAGTTCGTTCGTCGCACTGTTCACTAATCACGTACATGTTAATAAATCACACATGCATATCCCAGGTAATAAGAAAGCACTCACCGGAGGCTGGCGTTCATCTGTCTCCTGAAACAAAAGGACGAGTTTAAGTGAAAATAACCGACTAAGGATTTGCATTTTTGAAATTAGTCGTATTACATATTGTACGTAGCTTTGTGTGGTCAGCTTATATGATTTCAAAGAATCAAACAAATAACTTTTCAGGAAAGACTGTCTATGACTTATAAGACACCGAAAAGGATCAAAGATTTTTGTAAAAAGAAGCTTGATTCTCAGTAGACCACAAAAAATACTTTAAAAAGGTTTCTAAAGATAACTGTCATGTTTTTGAGAAAAAAAAAGTGTTTCAAAAAAAGGAGCAAGATGGAATTTCGAAGAAAATTCGAGTAAAAAGACCCTATGAAGATACTTTATGTTTGCAAACAGTTAAGTTCCAAAGATTCCTAAGAAATTATTTCAATTTTTTTATCTCGGTATGTAGCTTCTGATTTTGATTGATTCGTTTACGACGCCAGTGATTAAACTCGGTTTTTACTTTCATTGTAACGTCAAAGAAAATACCAAACATTTTAAGATAAACATCCTTAAAATGCTATGAATTATTAGTCGACGTAAATTATACTTGATACTTGATACTTTGGCATATGCCTGGCGTAACCGGTATTAAAAATTGCATATAGGAGAAAAAACTTTTAAAATTGTGGGTAGAGACTCCTTAAATATGTTTCAAATCTCCCACTTCTCAGAGGGGTGCTTCGCCCGCTTTTGCTTCAAAAACCACGCCCTAATGCGACCTCGCACTAGTGTTTTCCATTTTTCTCGAAAACTGTTACCCTCACAAGTAGGGAATGCAATACCGGGATCATGGGATCCCGAACTACCGAGATCCGGCAGCATTTTTGCGGGATTTATCCCGCACATAAATGGAGCGGGATCCCGCGGTATTTGCGGGACTGAGGAATTTGTCGACCAAGGGGACGGGTCAGTTTACTTTGTTAATGAAACGCATTACGGAGAAGTTGTTTTTTAAAATAATTGTTAAACTTTTTTCGTTAAAAATGTACTATGTTTTTTGAGGCACTTTAGAAGTTCAGCTTTTTGTGCTTTACAGGTGATTGAGTTTTAAGTTAGGCTGAAGGTACCTTTTTTTTGTTAAATATTGTGATAATTAGCGATTTATTTTAATACAGAAGTTAACCGCACAGAATATTTGCCAATTTATTTGAAGTTTTGCGAGATTCCACAAATACCGGGATCCCGCGGGATTAACATCTAACAATCCCACAAATACCGGGATTGAGATTTTGCTACGGGATTACATTCCCTACTCACAAGGAAAATGAATAGAACGTAAATTATTCCTTATTCATTCACGTTGACAAACTGCGCATTCGCACTTTCATTTTTACAATATGCGATATGCTTGTCTTTACTGGTGTGGTTAAAATTTCAAAAAAATATCTCTATAAATAAGAAACACTGCGCATGCGCACATGAATCGTCAAGATTTTTCTTGGTTGAGGTGCGACAGCTATTAGCTACTGAATGCAAATAGAACGAACGAAATATCTTGAAAACTGTGGAAGGCGTCAGACAGACGGACAGAGAAAGTGGCCACAGTAGCGCCTTCCAACATGATTTGGAAAATGCGCTAAAAAAATGTACTGATATTATATTTTATAGCTCCGTTTGCGAAAACAAATATGCTTGAAATCTCGCTTGAAATGTATTTCAAGATATTTAGGTACGATATAGAGAAAAAACGTAAACGAATTTTATAAGGAATTTTTTAGGTCCTATCCATTATCCTCGTCAAGTCAATAGTTTTCGAGAAAAACTGAAAATGCCAGTGCGACGCGACCTCACATTAGGCCTAGGGGATGGTTTCTGAAATCATTTTTGCGGAAATAAACCATAAAAAACAAAAACACGGTTTTCCGCGATTATTTCGGTTACTTGGAGGTTATGTGTGCTCACGTATTTATTTTTTTTTGTATTTGTTATAGACCACCACTTGGCAAATTTGTAAAAAGTTCAATTTGCCTGGACTAAAAATTCCTAGGCTGTTTAACATTATACTAGAGCATAGAGTAAACTATTTACATTATGATCACGATCATCAGAGTCAGTAATTATTAAATCAATAAATCCAACAACAAATGCAACAAAGCTAGTAGGGACAATTCAAACAGAATTTGATGTAAAAGAGAGATGCAGTGTCACTAGAAACTCAAATGCAAAACATACGTATTGGTTCAGCATTTTAATTTACCCGAATTATTGCAAGTTTCGTTAAATACATATATTAGGTTTACCTGGCCAAGCCTATTATTGCTCCCTCCATGGGGGTGGAACAGCAGACCGGAATTCCATTTTACCCGACGGACCAGCAACTGAAAAGATAAAAAGATTTAGCACAAAAAATAACCACATTGTCAGACCGTAATGAATAATTGTCATGCCTTCAGATTAGGCGTTGTTACGAAGAAGTAAATACAGCCTTGCAAGCTATCAAATAAATGACCATCGATATCTAGCCTACCTGGCCTGTAGATCATAAGGGCCCGTTGGAAATTTATAAGTATGTGCTGTATTTAGTTTCTTGCACTATTAATAAATTATTAACACGTTTCTCTAATTGGGGTTGATGTTAGGTTGTTAAAAAATTCTGTTTTAATTGAAGTGTTTTACAATGAATTAATCATTTTTTGTCGTAGCATGAAAATACTGAAATACAATGATAGGCGACGAACCTCGTGTGGATTGTATATTTTGTTACTTTTAATTATCAGCTGCAATTTAAAAAAAAAACTGTATGGTAATTTATTTTCGAGAAAGGAGTACTTTAAAATGTTTTCGTGGTGCACCTCAGAGCTAACCCCCCCCCCCCTCCCACCAGCTTCATTACTACACTAATACTTCAATGGCCCGTAACCTATGCAATTCCACCTGGCCCGCAGTTACCCAGTCCGCCCCTGTGTGGCTTGTTTATGGGCAATATTATTCGAAAAAAAATAATTTGGTAACATTGACAAAAAACAAAAGTGAATAAGGTTTCCATGCAGAGCATAAAAAATGACATTGAAAGGAAAGAACGCACTGTTGGAGGACACTGTATAAAAAGCATCTTAGTTTATAGAAATTATAAACGCAAAAACCTGATACAACTAAATACCAAACGACCCTCGAGATCTTCACGCATCAATCATTTTTCCAACACACCTAAAGGAGTTGATTCTGTCCCACCAAATCAGCATACCTTGTCAAACAAATTTTTTAATTTAAGCAGTTATTAACAGACAGATTAGGATCCCAAAAACAGTCCTAAATGGTTATTTTGATTTTCCTCATCCATAAAACAACACCCGTAAATATTCAGAAATTTATGTTCCTAAACTGAATTCAATTGAAGAGTTGTGAGCTGTACTGTGGTTATCAAAAACGCAAATCGGAAATAGTTAATAACGTTCCAAATTTAATTTGCAATTTACTATTAGTTCTTAATGAAGCGTATTAGGCTTACCGGTATTTCCTCGCCTCCAATGAAACAAATACCTCACCGCAAACTAAACAACCAACCCGTTTTGGGTCGAGGGACGAACCGATTGCAATAATAGTGCAGGGTTCACTATCAATACACATGAAGGTCATTTCTTCAGACCGGTATGAATCGTCATGCCTTCAAATTGAAAACAGCCGATCTGACGTTCCATTTTATTAGGGAAAAGTAAATGGAATTATCCTTCCAATGTTGAAATTTTCACTTGTGTTGAATCTCCAAATAAGCAATTTAGTACCAAAAACAGTTAACTAGGGCCTATCTGTATTTGAAACTGCAAGAACGTCTTATATTTCGGGATCGCATAAGGAGTTTGTACAGTAAACAATGTCTGGAGAAAAAAGTCATTAATTACACGAGCCTTTCCTTGAAGTTTTTGAAACAACCCTGTTATATCCATTCATGGTGCTTACGAAAAAAGAATCTCATTATCAAATTTCTAGAATTCATTTCAAATTAATAAAATTACGATTATTTTGGAAGCATTGTTTTATCATTCGATAACAATGCAGGTGTTCAGTACTAGCACATGTGGTCACGCTCACGATACAGAATTTCGACGTATTTACCTATCTTTGATTATAAAATCTTCAAATTTAGTTTAATATTATGATCGAAATTACCTTTTAGGATGTCTACGTACACCACGCCATTGAAATCCAAATCCAATTTTTAATATTTTTTACAAATAAGGACCATCAGATCTAACGAAAATCAAAATAGCTACCTATTTGCGATTGCATTTTTGAATCTTGTTAGAGCTAAATTGTATTAACGTGGTTGGTACGTATATACACATTACGTTACCAAAAAACCGAAAATTTACCTTATTAGATCTTGTACACGGGCATTCATGGTACTCGCAAAAAAGAATCTCGTTGATAAATTTCTACAATTCATTTCAAATGAATAAAATTATAATTATTTTGGAAGCATTGTTTTACACATTCATTCGATAACAATGCAGGTGTTCAGGACTAGCACATGTGGTCACAATACAGAATTGCCACGAATTTATCTTTGATTATAAAATCTTCAAAGGTACCTATTTAATTTAATGATCAAAATTACGTTTTAGGATGTCTACGTAAACCACGCCATTGCAATCCAAATCCGATTTTCAATATTTTTTACAAATAAGGACCATCAGATCTATCGAAAGTCAAAATAGCTACCTATTTGCGATTGCATTTTTGAATCTTGTTAGAGTTAGATTGCATTAACGTGGTTAGTACGTATATAGGTATACACATTACGCTATTAAAAAACCGAAAATTTACCTTATTAGATCTTGTACACGAAAAACCATTAGCCAAAAACGAAACGACGCACTGCACTTCACTATTTCTCTGCGACTACCTACTGCCAAACTGGCATCGCAAGGTAACAGCGACGCGATATCAGGTGATAGGTTAATGGTTTCTCCCCGACGTCATTATTACCGATAACCGAAAACGCACATCTTTTCAAATTAATATAACTGCTGACTTATTTATTTATCAAAATCAATCATTTTGATCTCAACGAAACTTCCCAAGGGGGCACAATTCCGAGTTTTAAAAAATGTCCACACTGCAACGTTACACTGTAAATCATTTTAATTTTTTCAAAATCATATTCTTTATGTGGGTTACCTTTAGGATAGGTGTCAAGTCCCTAAAAATATTTAAAAATGGCAACTTTAAAGCATTTCTTGTTGACACAATTAGTAACGAAATTAAAAAAAGGCATTGGACAAGTCACCTAGCTCATCTCCCCCTAATCATGCTCTATTAAAATTATGCTTTTCAAAAAATCCATCCATAATACTCGTACTTGAATACTGTGCCACCTTGTCTAATTAAAATTGTACAGTGTGGTCCAATTTCGATGGGATTAAATGGGCAACTTTCTTATTAGCGCAGATAAACGAAAACCGCTTAGGTGCTCGTGACCCTTTTTTCATGCTTATTTCATTACCGTTGCCCGAGATAAGCTGCCTTTTTTGTTGTTTTTTCACTATAGGGAGAAACTGAAAGATGACTCGGCCCATTTCTTCAATTTGCTGAACCCCTGAGTTTTTGAAGCTAGAACAAAATGGCTTTAGCATTATTTAGGGACTATAATTTACATGAAAAAATTAGCTTTGGGATGCACCGCAGTTACTAAAAGGTCCAGAAACAAACGAATCACGGCATTGATTTCTACGTTAAAAAGTGCCTGAATAATGCTAAAACCATTTTGTTCTAGCTTTAAAAATAAAGCAGTTACAGCAAATTGAAGGAATTTGCGATTTTTCAGTTTTTCTTTGGGGAAAAAACAAAAGACGGCAGCTTATTTCTGGCAACGATAATAGCATAAGCATGAAAAAAGAGGTCACGTCACGTGTACCTAAACTGTTTTCGTTTATGTGCGCTAATAAGAATGTTACCCATTTAATTCCATCGAAATTGGACCACACTGTACAGCCTTGTTGCGTAACATTTCTAGATTATATTTATCAGCCGTACACAAGCGCCAAATTTGACATGAAGCTTCTAGAGACCCTAACAAATAATTTCTAAAGGGGTTTGTAAGGGTTAGTGCAAACCCTTTTTGTAAGAGATGGCATTTTTCTCAGAAATTAGAATTTTTACATTTTTTTCTTACTGCAATTTTGCGGGACGTGAAAAGACATGTATGGAACCATACATGATGTGCATTAAGAAAATAATTAAAAGTATTACGAATACTTTCTTCTCCATAAAATATTTTACCCCTAAAATAATTAAGTAATGGATTTGAACATTATATTATGTGATTATATTATAAATCATGATGTGCAGGCTGGCACGTCACCATTTTTATGTGAATCCTCAAATAAGCAATTTAATGCCAAGAACGCTTAACTAGGGCTTATCTGTATTTAACACTGCAAGAACGTTTTATCATTCGGGGTTGCATAAGGCGATTTGTACCTATCTATATCGATTTAACAATTTGTCGCAAAAAAAAATGTCTAGGAAAAAAGCTTATTTAATTACACGAGCCATTCCTCAGAGTTTTTGTAACAACCCTGTATAAGAGACACGGCCATTCATGGTACTCACAAAAAAGAATGTCGTTGATAAATTACTACAATTCATTTCAAATGATTAAAATTATGATTATTTTTGAAGCATTGTTTTATCATTCGATAACAATGCAGGTGTTCAGGACTAGCACATGTGGTCACGATACAGAATTGCGACGAATTTAACTTTGATTATAAAATCTTCAAAGGTATTTTATTTAATGATCAAAATTACGTTTTTGGATGTCTACGTACACCACGCCATTGCAATCCAAATCCGATTTTTTAATATTTTTTACAAACAAGGACCATCAGATCTATCGAAAATCAAAATAGCTATTTGCGATTGCATTTTTGAATCTTGTTAGAGTTAGATTGCATTAACGTGGTTAGTACGTATATAGGTATACACATTACGCTATTAAAAAACCGAAAATTTACCTTATTGGATCTTGTGTACGAAAAACCATTAGCCAAAAAAGGGACGACGCACTGCACTTCACTATTTCTCTGCGACTACCAACTGCCAAACTGGCATCGCAAGGTAACAACGATGCGATATCAGGTGATAGGTCAGTGGTTTCTCCCCGACGTCATTATTACCGATAACCGAAAACGCAAATCGTTTCAAATTACTGTAACTGCAGACTGCGTTTTATTTATTTTTCAAAATCAATCATATTGATCTCAACGAAACTTCCCAAAGTGGGCACAATTCCGAGTTTTAGGAAGTGTCCACACTGCAACGTTACACTGTAAACCATTCTAATTTTTTTTCACAATCATATTTTGCAATTCATGCAGCCTTTATGCATACGTTACGCGGGGTACCTTTAGTGGGATAGGTGCCAAGTCCATAAAATATTTAAAAATGGCAATTTACAGCATTTCTTATCGACACAATTAGTATCGAAATTAAAAAAAAGGTATTAGGACAAGTCACCTAGCTCATCTCCCCCTAATCGTGCTCTATTAAAATTATACTTTTCAAAATATCCATCCATAATATTCATACACCTTATCTAATTAAAACTGTACAGTGTGGTCCAATTTCAATTGGATTAAATGGGCAACTTTCTTATTAGCGCAGATAAACGAAAACCGCTTAGGTACTACTGACCCTTTTTTCATGCTAATTTTATTAACGTTACCTGAGATAAGCTGCCTTTTTTTGGTTTTTTCACTTAGAGAGAAACTGAAAGATGGCCAGGCTCATTCCTTCAATTTGCTGAACTCCTGTATTTTTGAAGCTAGAACAAAATGGCTTTGGCATTATTTAGGGAATTTTTAACATAGAAATCAAAGCCTTCAGTCGTTTATTTCTAGTCCTTTTAGTAACCCAAAGTTGATTTTTTTAAATTGAAATTACAACTTACCATGGCTGTTACTAAAAGGACTAGAAACAAACGACTGACGGCATTGATTTCTACGTTAAAAAGTGCCTGAATGATGCTAAAGCCATTTTGTTCTAGCTTTAAAAAAAGTACTTACAGCAAATTGAAGAGATTGGTGATTCTTCAGTTTTTCTCTGGGGAAAAACAAAAGACGGCAACTTATTTCTGGCAACGGTAATAGCATAAGCATGAAAAAAGAGGTCACGTCACGAGTACCTAAACTGTTTTCGTTTATCTGCGCTAATAAGAAAGTTACCCATTTAATTCCATCGAAATTGGACCACACTGTATAGCCTTGTTGCGTAACATTTCTGGATTACATTTCTCAGCCGTACACAAGCGCCAAATTTGACATGAAGCTTCTAGAGACCCTAACAAATAATTTCTAGAGGGGTTTGTAAGGGTTAGTGCAAACCCTTTTTGTAAGAAATGGAACCCATAAAAATAGACATATCACAAGAATTTTAACATTTTTTCCTTACTACAATTTTGCGGGACGTGAAAAGACCTTTATGGTACCATACATGACGTGTATTAGGAAAATAATTTAAAATATTACGAACACTTTCTTCTCCACAATAGTTATTTACATATGAGTATGGTAAATCAAGGTTTACGTTAACGAGTGAGATGTTTACTGCCGAAGCGTAGCTGAGGCAGGAATTTCGAAACGAGTAACGTTAACTGATTTAACATACAAATAATGTAAAACATTTTTTTCACTACTAGCGTCTGATGACATGATTATTAACCTTTTTTCCACTTGTAAAGTAGGCTTTCTCGACATTTGTTCAAAGTGGTTAATAATTTTTTATTATTAACTAGTAGTCAATAATGAGAACTGTCACGCTGTCACTTTTAGAAAACACAATCCGAAATTTCGCTCAATGAACGTTTAGACAAGTTCTCTAAAACGAATAATTGCCACCATTCGCAATTTCCAGAGAAATTACATACCTAAAATTATCACATTTTGAAAAAATTCGAACGAAATTACTCTTTGAAAAATCTCAATGACAGAACAAAATACGGCCTATTTGACTTGTACTTCCACGTACTTGATTGACATGTTAAATTAATAAACAAAAATTCTGTCCAACCGTTAACTCTCTTATCAATATAATATGTTAATTTAGAGGATTTCAAGTGCTAGTAGTGAAAAAATAGTATATATACCACGGTAGAGAAGTCTATTATTGCCTTCGCACCTTACACCCCTCGGCGCAAGCGCCTCGAGATGTAATCTTGGTGCTCAGGCAATAATACTGGACTTCTCTACCTTGATATATAATGTACTATTATTTCATACTGCTCTATTTCTATTAAAATACCATTTTGATTAGAATGTTGTAGGTACACATTAAAATAAAAGCAAAAGTCGATCACTTGATTTGTTTGATCTGACAGTAGTTTGACAAATATCAGTATCAATCAATCAATCAAATATCACGTTTAGATGGATGTCAGTTGCGGTTGCTAGGCAAAATTTCCAGTCTGGTAAAAATTTTCAGTCTGGTAAAATACGATTTACCAGACTCAAATCAGTCTGGGAAAGCGGCGATTACTAGATAGTATGAAATAAAATATATTACCCCTAAAATAATTAAGGAAGGGAATTGAACTTTATAAATATATTAAGGTATTTGCTTTATATTATGTAGAACTATACGATTATAAAACATAATGTGCAGACTCGCGCGTCACCACTTTTATGTGAATCCTCAAATAAGCAATTTAGTGCCAAAAATGCTTAACTAGGGCTAATCTGTATTTACCACTGCAAGAACGTTTTAACATTCGGGGTTGCATAAGGCGATTTGTACCTATCTACATCGATTTAACAGTTTGTAGCAAAAAAAAAATCTAGGAAAAAAGCTTATTTATTTACACGAGCCATTCCTCAAAGTTTGCGGAGCAACACTGTATAAGAGACACGACCATTTATGGTACTCACAAAAAAGAATCTCATTGATAAATTACTACAATTCATTTCAAATGATTAAAATTATGATTATTTTTGAAGCATTGTTTTATCATTCGATAACAATGCAGGTGTTCAGGACTAGCACATGTGGTCACGCTCACGATACAGGATTGCGACGTATTTATCTTTGATTATAAAATCTTCAAAGGTATTTAATTTAATGATCAAAATTACGGTTTAGGATGTCTACGTACACCACGCCATTGTAATCCAAATTAAATTTTGAATATTTTTTACAAAAAAGGACCATCAGATATATCGAAAGTCAAAATAGCTATTTGCGATTGCATTTTTGAATTTTGTTAGAGCTAAATTGTATAATCTGTGGTATTACTTAACGTGGTTAGGACGTATACAGGTACACACATTACGGTATTAAAAAACCGAAAATTTACCTTATTAGATCTTGTGTACGAAAAACCATTAGCCAAAAACGAGACAACGCACAGCACTTCACTATTTCTCTGCAACTACCAACTGCCAAACTGGCATCGCAAGGTAACAACGACGCGATATCAGGTGATAGGTCAGTGGTTTCTCCCCGATGTCATTATTACCGATAACCAAAAACGAAAATCTTTTCAAATTAAAGCGGCTGCTGACTAATCGTTTTACTACGCGACATATTTGTAAGTTTATTTTTCAATTTTGATCTCAACGAAACTTCCCGAAGATTGCACGATTCCGAGTTTTAAATAATAGCCACACGGGGAACGTTACCCTGCCATTTTTATGCCCACACTTTGTTACATTAAACGGGATGCCCAGTTCCTCACCTATTTTCTTTCAATTTTGTAATTTTGGAGTAGTTTTTATGTACACTATACACCCAATTAAATTAGTTTTTGAGTTATAGGATCCTTTGCGATACTTTTGACGCCCTTTATAGCAAAATAAAATTCCTTTTTTTTCAAAATCCTATTTTGAAATTGATGCAGCCTTTATGCATACGTTGTGTGGTAACCCTTCAGGTAGATAGGTGTCAAGCCCCTAAAAATATTTAAAAATGGCCATTGAAAGCATTTCTTGTTGACGCAATTAGTATCGAAATTAAAAGAAAGCAAGCAAGTCACCTAGCTGATCTTCCCCCAATCGCTCTATTTTAAAATTATGCTTTTCAAAATATCCATAACACTCATACTTGAATACTATGCCACCTTGTCGGATTAAAATTGTACAGGCTTGGTGAATAACATTTTTCGATTATATTTATTAGCCGGACACAAGCGCCAAATTTGGCATGAAGCTTCTCGAGACCCTAACCAACAATTTCTAAAGGGTTACCATGTTCTAGGGGTTGGTGGTGACCTTTTTTATAAGGGATGGAACCCATTAACATTTTTTTCAGAAACTTTTAGGGATTCGAAGCCTTATAACAAGAGTTCCCACTGACCCCTCGAAGTGGTAACTCTTCGAAAATGGTTTGTTAGGGTCCCGGGACGCTTCACACATAATTTGGTGCTGATATCCTGCTAGTTAATATCGATATCACTATTTGTGCGCTGCATTGTTCCACATCTATTTCGGAACTTAACTAGTTCCATTATCAAGTAATTACATAGAGAAATGAAAAGGTAAAAAATTACAAAACCATACAATTAAGTCGTGAAACTGGATAACTTACCTAACGAAGGAAAGAATATTTTTTTAAAAACTTAAGAGACTAAGTATGACCTAATGGCATCTCGTATACATCACACCACATCAAGGGCAATGTGATAAACAAATTATTGAAATTTAAAGAATGTGAAAACAATGAGGTTATAAGCATCGAGATAAAAATTAATAAGGTGACCAACTTAGAACTACCAACTATAAAAGAACACTAAATTTTAGTACAGATCAAGTCAGAAGGAAAATGTACCAATTCGACAATCAATTCTGGGTAGTGTTTGTATTTATTGATCAGTAAAATTTCCTCATTTTAAAAAAATTCGTTAAGCCACTTGTGAGCAAGAGACGAGTGCACTTTCAAATTAATAATTTTTAATTTCTGATCGAATGACACCAATACCAAGCTGTAAGTGGTATAGTTCCGGAGCCTTTGTGACTCAGACAGACAGACAGCCAGACAGACGGACAGGCATCAAGAGCGCAAAAGTTTTTTAACTGAAACTGCACTAAAAATTACCTTTGTTGGAATTGTGAAGAATATCATAGTCCGTATTGGTGTGGAACTGATGACCAGAGGAAAGAATGTGTTCTGCGAGAGCTGATTTATGCGAATTCCAATTGTTTTGGGATATGGATTTAACGTGTTCTTTAAAACGAGTGGAAAAAGGGAGTCCGGTTTGGCCGTTTTCCAGTCGTTTTATGGAACATGTTAAATCCATACCTCAAAACAATTTAAATTCTAATAAATCAGCTTTCACAGAACACATTTTTTCCTCGGGTCATTAGTTCCACATCAATACGGACTATATGAATCCACATATACATCAAAGGTCATTTTCGAAATATGTCGGAAATTTTTGAAATCAATAAATATACAAACACTACCTATGATTGGTCAACGAATTGAAGCAATTAGCTTATAGTTAGTCTCTAGTTTCTCAAGTTTTTTTCCTCTTTAGGTAAGTGTATCCATTTCACCCCTTAATTGTAAGTTGTATAATTTTTTTAATTTTACTTCTCTATGTAGTTACAGGATAATGGATCTAGTCAAGCTTCGAAACATGTCGTAATCACTTCAAACTATAACATTTTTGCATAATGTGATTTTGGGGAGATCAGGAAGTTGTTATTCATTACATTTTACCCCATTCCGGACCCGAACCTACAAATAAACAAACCTTTCCAAATAAACCAAGCACATATAGCAAACTGTTCTGGGACATAATGCGAGGTGAGATGCGCAACGCAACATAGGATAATTATGCTAAATTTGTAATATCGAAAAATCCCCGAATGTTGTAGAGGGAAAGCAAATTTTCCGAAGTGTGTAAGTAACTACGAAAATACTCGAAACTTTATATCTCATCGAAAAGTTTGATTATTTGTGGAGAAACGTACATTTTTTTTTACTTAATAAAAGTAGCGTAAAAAAACGGTCAGGACAAAAATGTAACGATATATTATGCAAGTCCCAATGGCCAATTCCTTTTCTTCCCGGTTAGAGAATTAGGAAAATGAAAAGTATTACGAAAACTTTCTTCTCCACAAAGTATTTTACCCCTAACATTTTTAAGGAAGAGACTTGCACATTATGGAATTACGATTGTAAATCATAATGTGCAGGCTCGCGCGTCACCACTTTTATCTGAATCCTCAAATAAGAAATTTAGTGCCAAAAACGCTTAACTAGGGCTTATCTGTATTTAACACTGCAAGAACGTTTCATCATTCGGGGTTGCATAAGGATATTTGTACCTATCTATATCGATTTAACAATTTGTAGCAAAAAAAATATCTAGGAAAAAAGCTTATTTAATTACACGAGCCATTCCTCAAAGTTTTTGGAACAACCCAGTATAAGAGACACGGTCATTCATGGTACCTACTCACAAAAAGAATGTCGTTGATAAATTACTACAATTCATTTCAAATGATTAAAATTATGATTATTTTCGAAGCATTGTTTTATCAGTCGATAACAATGCAGGTGTTCAGGACTAGCACATGTGGTCACGCTCACGATACACAATTTCGACGTATTTATCTTTGATTATAAAATCTTAAAATTTAGTTTAATATTTTGATCCAAATTACCTTTTAGGATGTCTACGTACACCACGCCATTGAAATCCAAATCCAATTTTTAATATTTTTTACAAATAAGGACCATCAGTTCTATCGCAAATCAAAAAGGGATTTGTGATTACATTTTTGAATTTTGTTAGAGCTAGATTGCATTAACGTGGTTAGTACGTATATAGGTATACACATTACGCTATTAAAAAAACGAAAATTTACCTTATTAGATCTTGTATACGAAAAACCATTAGCCAAAAACGAGACGACGCACGGCACTTCACTATTTCTCTGCGACTACCTACCGCCAAACTGGCATCGCAAGGTAACAGCGACGCAACATCAGGTGATAGGTTAGTGGTTTCTCCCCGACGTCATTATTATCGATAACCGAAAACGCAAATCTTCTGCTGACTACGTCATATTTATTTTTCAAAATCAATCATTTTGATCTCAACGAAACTTCCCAAAGTGGGCACAATTCCGAGCTTTAAAAAATGTCCACACTGCAACGTTACACTGTAAACCCTTCTAATTTTTTTTCAAAATCATATTTTGCAATTCATACAGCCTTTATGCATACGTTATGCGGGGTACCTTTAGGATAGGTGCCAAGTCCATAAAAATATTTAAAAATGGCAATTTACAGCATTTCTTATCGACACAATTAGTATCGAAATTAAAAAAATGTATAGGACAAGTAACCTAGCTCATCTCCCCCTAATCGTGCTTTATTAAAATTATACTTTTAAAATATCCATCCATAATATTCGTACACCTTATCTAATTAAAACTGTACAGTGTGGTCCAATTTCGATGGGATTAAATGGGCAACTTTCTTATTAGCGCAGATAAACGAAAACCGCTTAGGTACTACTGACCCTTTTTTCATGCTAATTTCATTACCGTTACCTAAGATAAGCTGCCTTTTTTTTGTTTTTTCACTTAGAGAGAAACTGAAAGATGGCCAGGCTCATTCCTTCAATTTGCTGAACTCCTGTATATTTGAAGCTAGAACAAAATGGCTTTAGCATTATTTAGGGACTTTTTAACATAGAAATCAAAGCCTTCAGTCGTTTATTTCTAGTCCTTTTAGTAACCCAAAGTTGATTTTTTTAAATTGAAATTACAACTTACCATGGCTGTTACTAAA